>NC_058521.1:299920598-299970598 GCF_904849725.1 Hordeum vulgare subsp. vulgare | reverse complement strand
TTGGATCTAATAAGTAAGGCTTAGATTAGAACAGAGAATACCTCTTCGGTTTATCCCAGAAAACCAGTGGGTTTATTTTCACTTAGGAATTAACCAGCACCTTTGTTAGAGATAGGCCGTTTGCTCCAAACCGAGAAACAAACACCCCTCCGCAGCTTGCCACGTGTTAGTACTAGTAGCAGCAGTTTTTTCTGTTTCGACTGCAAAAACAGAAACTTTCAATCTTGTTTTAGCCACAACGTTTGATCCCGAAGACCAATGACTTTGATTCTTTTTCCAGTAGGTCACAAAGTTCCTGTAGTTTTTAAAAATATATAATTTGTCTATGTTTGAAATTTTTAAATATAAGTTAGGGCAGATTTGGTTTAAACACTGTTTTGCTTATTCCAGGAGTTTAAAAATATATTTTAATTTGATTCCTTTTGGTACTAATCACTAGTGATCCTATTTATAAGTGGTAAGAATTTCAGCGTTGTTTGAGTATTTTAACTCATTATTGCATGTGAAACAATTTCTGTTTCACCGCTTTTTGGTTTTCGGCTAATTCGTTTTATACTTTAGTTTTAAAAGATTTTCTTTATTATTTCAGAAACATTATTATTGTTTTGTTTATGTTAGATAACAGTAGTTTTACAACAAGTTCTTATTTTAGTTTTATTTGTTTTATAAAAACAATTCTAGCTCCGTAGTAACGTGCAATTGTTTTCACCGTTGTTTTAAATCCCGTTTGGGAATAATTTCAAAGGTTTTGTGAAAAACACTTTATTTTATCTTAGTTAGATTTATATCTTAGTTCCTTGTTATTATTTTCTGTTAGACAAAACTATTTAGTGTTTGTCATAGTAGAAGACTCTTTAGTTCTATTTGAAGTTTCTTTCGGTTTCTCATTCGCTTTCTCTCTTTTGTTTGATTGCTAGAATGATTGCTAGTATGAGTGCTTATGTGAATGCTATGTTTGCTTTCTAGATTTTCATCGGAGAGTGACGAGTAGTCTATCAAGTAATTTTTCTCGAGGAATTCTTCTTCGTCAACATCACAGGCAAGTCACCTTGATCATACTTTCACCTATGTTTTATGCATTGTAGTTCTACCATCCTATGCCCATTTGCATGCTGCCTAGCTTCACCCAGGATCAAAGATACGGACGGATATTTTCAAGACCCAAGGCTTACCTGCACAGCCACAAGTCATTATGGGCTCTGGCTTGGTTGGACAACGCGGCGACTCTGGACACGTGGTGCTAGCAGATGTAGACGAACGGTAGGAATGGATGGGCACCGACAGGGATTCAGAGGGACCCGTTGAAAGACCATGTTTTGATCATCCGGTCTTCAAACACCCTGAAGTGCGAGGATATACTCGGAGGCGATCAAATCTTGTGGGGAACGTGTGCAAAACTCTGCAGAGTACTCAAACCTAATCGATTAGCCGTGTCCACGGTCATGGACAACTTGAGCAAAAGGAACTGAAGTTATCTGGATTTCTCAACACCATTAAATATATTTGATGAGGGTAATTATTGACAACTCGGGTACGAGAATTGGTTGGCGGAACCATCTCGTTAACAACAAACAACGTAGTAACATTTTGCTTTTAGCCCTCTCTTGATGTAGGAGAAAACTTGCTTTTCGCTAAAAACTTATAGCCCCACCTGCCATATATGCATATAGTATAGATGATTACTTTTCACCCCTCTCTTATGTGACGTGCCGGCATATTCAATATGCTGACCTACACGGATGCAACGTCTTATGTTGCAGATATTTTTCTTCGACGAGTAAGAGTACGGTTCAGGGTTACGGTCTACACTCAACTTGCCGTTGGTGTTTATTGGGACTCCACTCCCTTGACTGCTTCCGTTGAAATATTTAAGGTATATATCAGTTTTACGCTATTTACATGTGATTGCACTTTGATATATACATTGATGTACTGTGTGTGCCAGCATACTGATCCAGGGATGGCACAGAAACACACAGGCTTGACTCGTTTTGAGTCGGGTCGCTACACAACAGCAATAACAACAACAACAACAACAACGACAATAATAGCAACAACAACAGCAACAACAACAGCACCACCACCACCACCACCAACAACAGCAGCAGCAACAACAACAACAACCACAACAACAACAACAACAACAACAACAACAACAACAACAACAACAACAACAACAACAACAACAACAACATCATCATCATCATCATCATCAACAACAACAACAACAACAACAACAACAACAACAACAACAACAACAACAACAACAACAACAGCAACAACAACAACAGCAACAACAAAAACACCACCACCACCAGAAATAGCAGCACAACAGCAAAAACAACAACAACGACAACAACAACAACAACAACAACAACAACAACAACAACAACAACAACAACAACAACGACAATAATAGCAACAACAACAGCAACAACAACAGCACCACCACCACCACCACCAACAACAGCAGCAGCAACAACAACAACAACAACAACAACAACAACAACATCATCATCATCATCATCATCAACAACAACAACAACAACAACAACAACAACAACAACAACAGCAACAACAACAGCAACAACAAAAACACCACCACCACCAGAAATAGCAGCACAATAGCAAAAACAACAACAACGACAACAACAACAACAACAACAACAACAACAACAACAAAAACAACAACAACAACAAAAACGATGAATTCGACGATGACGATGACGACGATGAAAACAACGACGACAACAATGACAATGACGGGAACAACGATAACAACAACAATGACGACAACAACGACAACAGCAACATCAATGACAACAAGAACAAGAACAACAACAACAACGAAGACGACGACGACGATGACAACAACAACTACTACTACTACAACAACAACAACAAAAACAAAACCAACAACAACAACAACGACGACGACGACGACAACGACAATGACGATAACAACGAGAATGACGAGAACAACGACAAGGACGATAATAATAACAATGACAACAACGACATTAATGACAAGAACAACAACAATAACAACAACAACAACAACAACAACAATGTTGCTACCCGACTCAAAACGAGTCAAGCCTTTATGTATCTGTGCCATCCCTGGATCAGTATGCTGGCAGACACAGTACATCAATCTACATCTCGTAGCACCGCCTGTCCAGAGTCACCACGTTGTCCAACCAAGCCAGAGCCCATAATGACTTGTGGCTGTGCAGGTAAGCCTTGGGTCTTGAAATATCCATTCATCTCTTTTAGCCCGGGTGAAGCTTTTCGCAAGATGTAATGGCGCTTCTCCATGCATCCCGGGTCCTCCGCTGGTTTTTCCCAGGGAGCCCATCAGAACCGTCCTTCACCCAGAGGTATAATTTGTTATGAGGTCTTGCAGGTCTTGTAGTCTTCAGCTCTTGTTTATTAATTTCTCACAACACTCATGATAAACACTCAACCAAACCCCGTAAACTAGGAGCATAGGAGAATAACGTCCCGGCCAAAGTAACAAGGTGATGGGTGCCTATCACATGCTACTACATCAAGGTCCAAATTTCCAAGTACCTACTTGGCATGCAATTGGGTGAAGGAGGTAGAACTACGATGCATATAAAATCATAGGTAAAAATATGATCAACGAGACTTGCCTTGTTGAGGATTGTCGAACTCGAGCATGTCTAGATAACAAGCTTCCCACTCTGGATAATCTAACGAAGCAAACAATTTCACACTATAAATATCACAAGATCAAAATAAAGCAATAAGCAAAAGTAGCTATAAGATGTGAGAGGAAAAATTGTCTTTCATGAACCAAAAAAGAATCTGTTTTGTTGAAAACCCCAAGATAAAATAATCTAAAAATTTCTGAAATTAAACCTACTGATAAATATAATCACTAGTGATCATTAGAAAAAAAATCAATTAAAAAACTATTTTTAAACTCCGGATATAAGCAAAATAAGATTTAAACCAAATTTGTTTAAATTTAAATTTTAAATTTTCAAAGATGGACAAATTATATATCTACAGAAACTACATAATTTTTTTGATCCAACGCAAAACGAATCACCTAATTCGGAGTTATAGACTAATAGATAGGAATTTTATAAGTTTGCTCTTTTCTAAAAAAAACTATTACGGGATGTTTTGAAGCTCACAGGAGTTAGTCGCCAGAGTTGGAGAAGACGACGGGAAGGTGGCTCCGGTGGGGATTCAGTGACTCCCAGAGGTAGTTGAGCACGAAATGGGAAGGGATTGTCGCGACAACCTCAGGGGAGGTCGGTGAAGGGCCAACCGATCCTCGGGCGGCGGTGGAGAAGCTGCCGGAGTTCGCGAACTCCGGCGAGCAATTGCTCTGGATGGGGAGGGTGGTTTGGGCTCGAGGGGGCTTTATATAGGGGCAAGGAGGGTCGAGGGTGCAGCAGCAAGCTCGTGCCATTCCGGTCATGGTCGGATTTTTCATGACAGTGATCTCGGCCAGTAAGGCGTCTTAATGATCGGGAGGAGCGGGAAAGGAAGGATCTGGAGGGGAGGAAGCTTCCGCGGCATGAGAGGAAGGAAGGGGGCACCGGGGCGCGAGATTTTCAGCGAGAATGGCGATCTGGAGCTGGCAGACTGGAGCTCTCGTGAGCTAGGAGAAGACGTCTTCTTGGGTTGGGCCTTAAGTCTTTTATTTTTCTAAAATACTGACAAAAAGAAACTAAACTACGAATAAAATAAAAGTTTTATATAGACATATTATATGTCGAAATTTGCAGAAAAAGATTTCCTACAAGATGAACATATTTTCAAGACCAAACAAAAATCTCACAAATTCAAATAATTCAAACATTCCTACTGTTATAAATAAAATGCAAAGAAATCATTTTGAAAATACCAAAATAGTCTCAAATTTATTTATCTCCATTTTTATATTTAAGGGAATCATTTTACCCTAGTTTCCATGTATTTTATTTTTGGGAAAATAATAAATTTTAAAACCACTTAAAAAATTGCTTTTTGAAACGTAATACGAAATATTTTCAAAATAGTCTTGTGAGTTTTACAAGTTATAATATAATTCAAATGGCCCCTCGTTTGGAGTGTCATATTGCTCCTCTCAAGATTTTGAATTTGGGCAAGGGAATTTGAATTCATTTAAACTTCTAAATAGGACCAAATATGAAATAGATTGCAAAAGGAATTATTTTCACACACCATTTTTTCCAAGTCCTTTATTTTGAAGAAGTCATGATATCTTCTCTCACTGATTTGGATTGGATGAAATTGGATTCATAAGAAAATGGGAAAGTTATTTTATTCCCTCTCATTCAGAAGTTTCAAGTTTCACTCAAGTTTCAATCACTCAATCAAACAATCAATCAATATAGTAATTATTATAACATACCAAGATTTGGGATGTTACAAACCTAGCACACTTAAAATGAATCTCGTCCTCGAGTTCGAAGAGGCTAGAAAGAAAAGGTTAGGGTTCAGGGGTCTTCTAACAAATCCAATCTTCTGCAAGGTGGGGTGCTACCACACTTAGAATGAGAGTTACTAGTCTCTCAAAAAATCACAATCCTGTGGGGTCTTGGCATCAGACTCCTCACATTCTTAAAACTAACACCTTTGGTGATGCTCTTGCGTTATATTCATAATATGCCCCTCAAAATCTGATGTCTTTCGTGGATATAAGCTTCTTCCGTCACTGGGTCTTCTTATGTGACAAGTCTCGTGATCATTCTAAATAACATATCGATGATTTTCACGGTGGTCTACCATTTGTGGTTATCCTGCAGTGAGAAGGGTCTTGGCTTCATCCTCACCGTAAAAAAATCCTACGCGTGACAACAAATGCCATGTACATGGCGCTTTCATCATACTATTCTAAGGCTTAAACAAAAGCTTCAAAGACGTCGTCTCTCTCTATGGGTAAGTCACTTAGATTTACCATTCCGAATAGAAAGAGAATGATATGAGTAAGTCGTCATGGTGGCCAAACCACGTCGCACTAAAATCATTACCTTATATAAGGTTTAGTGAATCTCGTATTCTAACACTTGGGCGTACTCACAAGCATTGCAGATTTTTTCTTGTACATGAACGAAGTTCGGATAATTCCAATGATTTTGCAAGCTGAACAAACATCTATCGTTACTTCCCAACTCTCAGGTTTTCGTATGCTCCTAAGAAAAAGTTTGACGATCCATCATAGCTTCTTCCAAGTTTCTTTCTTCATAAAGGTAGTGCTTGATCCTTATTAGTCCCGGGGTCTGTGGGTTGTAGGCCCACTTTAACTCATACTTGGAATTACTCTCCCTTTAAATCCTATAGTGTTTCATTCCATCATATTCTTGGGGTCACCATCATATAATAATAATCCTCACACTTATTTTTGGTACACACTCCACTCTATGGGATACTTTTTTCCGTTTGGTGTTTTTACCATCAAAAGGTATTGGTTCATCCATAAACAATATTCATTTCATATTCAATCCTTTATTACATCCTTAATTTCTTCTCAAAATTCCAATTCAAAAGTACTTGATTACAAATGCTGCCATCCACATTGTTCGGTATGGTCAAGCGTTTTTGCCAACTTTATTCATTTGTCTCCCTTGGAGATACTTCAGTCCCAGTGGAACTTTCCGAGGTACTCCTTGAAATCATCCATCTTTTGCTTTATCATGGTGGCCATGAGCTTCATCATCATCATCATCAACAACAACCAGTGTTATTTTATTCCCTCTCATTCAAAAGTCATTTGGATTCATAAGAAAATGGGAAAGTCATTTTATTCCCTCTCATTCAAAAGTTTCAAAAAGTTTCAAGTCTCACTCAAGTTTCAATCACTCAATCAAACAACCAATATAGTAATTATTATAACATACCAAGATTTGGGATGTTACAAACAACAACAACAACAACAAACACCACGATGACGACGATGACGAAAACGACGACAATAACGACAATGACGAGAACAATGACAACAACGACAATGACGAGAAGAATGACAACAATGACAACAACAGCAACAACAACGACAAAAACAAAAACAACAACAACAACAACAACAAAAACAACAACAATGACGACGACGACAACGACGATAAACAATAAACATGAAAAGAACAACGACAACAACGACAACAACGACAATGACGACAAGAGCGACAACAACGACAACAATGGCCTCAACGACAACTACAATAACAAAAAAACGACGACGATGATGACGACAATGAGAACAACAACAACAACAACGAACACGATGACGACGACGAAGACGACGACGAAAAAACAACAACAAAGACAACCACGGCGACAACGACGACGACGACAACAACAATGACAATGATGAGAACAATGACAACAATGACAACAACAGAAGCAACAACGATTGTCCGTGTTCTAGGAATGGGGGTACCCAGACTTGCATGCCTATGAACCAGGGATGGCCCAGTTCAGCAAGAAAGCACGATTGGGCGCGGTACCGCTCATGGCAAGGCCCTCCCGAGGGGCCAATCCTTTCGAGGAGGAACAACATCAAGACCCGCAAGGGGCCTCACCAGGACCCCTCCGGAGCGGCGAATATTCCGAGGCAAGGCCCAGCCTCAGGATTAAAGGATGACGTGGGGAAAGGTTAGACGAGCAGCAGACAACTAGTCAGAGCATTTTCCTCTTTAGTGTAAAGGGGGCAAGGACGTACACGGGTGCCGAAGGCATCTCCCAAAGGTTTCCATTCTGGTGCAACAAGGCCATCGCCGCCCGCCGGCAGGACGGAGGTCACCACTGGACCCATCCTTGCTGCGCTGACAGCCACTTTTGCAGGCGAAGACCACATTTGGGGCATTGGAGCATGTTCCCCTGTTAACCATCAAAATTGGCCATTGTGGGATCCCTTCCCGCCTTGGCGATAAGGGAAGAGGACCCTGGCGGCAATTATATATAGAGGATAGGACACTTCGTAGAGGGGGACGAGATCCATCCATTCGCCCATTGGCACCAATCAAAGGCCATCCAGCCTCCGGAGGCCCTCGAACATTGTACTAGTTCATCCACCAACCTCCACAAGAGGCAATCCACCAAAACAGGAGTAGGGTATTACGCTTCCCAGCGGCCCAAACCTGGGTAAACTTCCGTGTTCTGCGTCTTCCTCACCATTGAGTGAGTTCTTTTCCATCCCCGACGAGTAGCGAGTTAGGTGAGGCGAGCCCACGAGAGATCTTCGTACACGCCCCTGACTTCGAATCTTAAGGGTTTGGCAGAGCCCGAAATCCGACATTTGGCTCGCCAGGTAGGGGGCGTGACAAGGTTTCCTCCATGCTCTGCCTTCACAAAGCTTCGCCCCTCCGATGGTTGACGCTCGCCGGGCTCGCGCCGAGCGCCGAGCCACCCGCTTTCCCCTATGGCGCCCGCAGGCCCCGCCAGCGCGCGCCGGTCACCATTGCCGATGGTGAACACGCCCACGGCCCCCGACGCTCAGGAACAACAAGGTTCCTCCCAGCCTGCTACCGAGCAGGCTGACGGCCGCACCGCCACTCATTCGCTCGTCCAGGCATCCGGGTTGGCCTCACGCGCCCAGCCGGAGATGCCGCATGGCCGACGCGCGCTTGCCATGGCCACCGAGCTGCTCCGTTACCGGCCCACCCTTGACCGCCACAACGACAGGATCCAGCGCATCGAGGAGCTCATCACCGCTGCAGGTGACTCCGCTGCGTTCTCATGCTCGCTTCGATCCCAACCGTCCCTGGCGAGCAACGAGGAGCAAGACGCGCCACCCCCACCTCCACGGCGTGGCATGAACCACGAGCATAGGCAAGAAGCGCATCCCCGCGACCGGCCTCACGAACCCAGGGCGGGGCAGTGAGATGAAGCAACTTGTCAGATGGTTCGTCAGCCACGAGTCGATGCGCGCGCGCTCCCGGCGCTACAAGTCCCGCGCCGCGAGCGTGACCCACTCGAAGCAGACCCAGTGGAGCAACAGGACGAGGTCACCCCCGCGCCGGCTGCACCCGTCGGGCTAGTCGGGTGGCTCGACATCGCTCATGAGCTCGACCCAACTGCGTGTCCCTGCAAGCTCAAGCCTGACCTATTCCCACGCTACGACGGCACCCTCGACCCGACCAAGTTCTTGCAACACTACACGCTGAGCATCAGGGCGGCGGGAGGAGGCAACAAGGTCATTGCGTGCTGGTTCCCCATGGCGTTCAAGGGCGATGCGCTCTCTTTCCGCCATAACCTCCCAAAGGCGTCCATCACCTCCTGGGATGGTCTACGTGAATGCTTCATTGCCAACTTCCAGTGCACCCGAGACCGTGCTCCCACCATGAACGACCTGCGGCGTATCAAGCAGTAGGAGGGGGAGACCGTGCACAAGTTCATACAACGCTTCACGGTTATGTGCCTCAAGATCCCCAAGGCGTCCGACAAGGCCGTCATCTCGGCCTTCTCCGACTAAGTCACCGACCTCGGGATGAAGGAGGAGCTCGCCATGAGTGATGAAATGAGCACTGCACTGGAGATGTTCAACCTAGCAAGCAAGTGCACCAGGGCTGAAGAAGGTCTCCTGTCAATCCTTGGGCCTCAAGCGGCGGAACTAGAAGAGAAGAAGGCCAAGGACAAGGAGGTGATGCGCAAGGCTCTTGCGGTGCTTGCAGCCGAGCCTGAGACAAAGTACGACCAAGGAGGAGAGTGTCCATTAGGAGGGGGCTAATGTGCATCTTCCGTAGCACCAGCGGCCATATTTCCTCCGAGTGCCAAGAGCTCCGACTGGTCCGTGCCGAGCACTTCAGGAGGCGCCCTGGACGGGGAGATAGAGGCCCCTTGTGTGGCGGCGCTCGCAGTGGAGATCGTTGGGACGACAGAGAGCCGCATCACGGGTGGCATAAACAGGCTCATGAAGACCATTGACGCAGCCAGCCTCAGGAGGATCGCTGGCGCAATCAGGCCTGGGATGACTGCTAGCGCGATGACCCAAAGGAGGGGCAACGACGTGGTCAACCTTGTGAGGCTCGCCCTCGTGAGGCTGGGCTGCCTCCACTATTTCTGCCACCCAGAAGGAGGGATGAAGACAGGCAGGACGATGGGGATTGGTGCTTCCAGGAGGTCAGGGCGGTGGCCTCCATTCTAGGCGGCACCCAGACCCCGGCCTCCAACCGCACCTTCAAGAAGTTTGCATGGGAGGTGAATGCCGCTCTCCTCAAGCCTGAAGCAATGCGCCCTCTCAACTGGTCCCAAACCACCATCACCTTTGACCCAAGTGATCAGCTCAAGTGCTCGTTCATGGCCGGGAAGCTCCCCATGATGTGCACCCCGACCATCAGGAACGTCCTCGTCACCAAGACCCTTATTGACCGTGGAGCGCGGCTCAACGTCCTCTAGGTCGAGACCTTTGAGAAACTCCAGCTGCCATACGAACAACTCATGCCGACCAAGACCTTCTCAGGAGTTACGGAGGGGTCCACCGTGCCCATCGGGCAGGTGCATCTGCCAATCACCTTCGACGAGCGCAAGAACTACCAAACTGAGATCATCGTCTTTGATGTTGTGCACATCCACCTGTCGTACAACGCGTTCCTTGGGTACGTGTCTCTTGCCAAGTTCATGGCAGTAACCCACCATGGCTACAACGTCCTCAAGATGCCAGGGAGCGGCGGCGTCATCACCATCGCTTGCGACGAGAAGCATGTCGTCTGGACACTCGAGCGCGCTTACCGCGCAGCGGCGGCAGAACACTCAGGCTACGAAGAAGACGAACTATCTCGCTAGGACCAACACAAGAAGAAAAAGCAGCTCCTCCCCATGGAGCGCCCCGGGGCTTCAAGCTCTGTGCCCGTGGACGGGGCCATGCCTCCCATCGCATAGGAAGGCGCGCTCGGCGCCCCCCTTGGGTCCGAGATCCCGGCGCGCCTGAGTCCTTCATCAGAGCAATCCAAGAACTATGAGAGGCCCAGGCTGTGCGAGGCGGGGACTGCCCTGCAACACTGTCGGGGAAAAACCAACACCTATGGGATAACCGAGGAGTCCCTTGATCGTTTGGCGGGGAGAGACACTACTGGAACCAGAGAATTTGCCATCTGCTGCTTCTTTGTCGTCTGCTTGCTGATGGCAAATAACCACTTTGCCATCATGTACCAGAAACCACACGGCAAAGAGCAGACTGATGGCAAAGATACTCTTTGCCATCAGCCTATTTTTTGCCGTGAGCTAGCTGACGTCAAAGAGTCAAGTGGTAGACGGCAAAGAACTGACCGCTTTTTTCCGTCTGCCAGCTGACGGCAAACAACATGCAGACAGACGGCAAAGAGCACATGGCTACCCACCCCACACCCCCTCTCTCCCCACAATGGTCCACTCCTTTGCCGTCTGCCTTATACCTCTTTGCCGTCGAGGGGCAGATGACAAAGAGGATGGCGGCCTAACGGACGTCGCCCCCCACCCCCACACCTGTCTCCCCCCTAACGATCGTCGCCCCCACCCACCACACCCCCTCTCTCCCCTAACGGATCTCTCTCTCTCACGCCCGAAACCCCCACTGCCTCCGGAGCTCGCCCTCCCTTCTCCCCACGCGTGAACCGCTGCTGGAGCTCACCGGGCCCTCCTCCTCCCTGCGCCCCCTCCTCCACCACCGCCCCCTCCTCCACCACCGCGCCCTCCTCCTCCCGTGGACCTCCTCCTCTCTGCGACCCCCTCCTCCACAATCGCCTCCTCCTCCCCACGACCCCCTCCTCCACCATCGTGCCCCCTGCTCCACCACCACCTAGTCCTCTCCGTGCCCCCTCCTCCAGCACCGCCCCATCCCCCTAATCCCCACGCCCCCTCCTCCCCATGACCCCCTGCTTCACCACCGCGTCGCCCCTCCTCCACCACTACCTCTTTCTCATAGGTCACCACCTCCTCCATGCGCCCCTCCTCCTCTATGTTCGTACTCCCTGCGCCGTCCTCATCACCCGGCCGCCCCCCTCCCATGAGTCCCTATTTTTTCCATTTTTCGTTTAATTTGTTAATTATGTTAGTTAGGTTAGTTCTTAATTAACTACTGTTAATTAGGTTAGTTAGGTAAGTTGTTAGTGGTAATGCCCGTTTAAATTTTGGATGTTGTTCGTGTTAGTTGTTAGTTGGTAGGTTAGTTAGTTAGTAGATTTAGTGGTAGTTAGTTAGTTGGTAGATTCTGTTTAGTTAGTTCGTACATCTAGTTAGTTAATTAGTAGATTTAGTAGGTAGTTTAGTGGTAGATTCTATTTTGTTAATTAGTGGTAGCTAGATTCTTTTTTAGTTACTTAGTGGTAGATTCTATTTTTGTTATTTTTTGCTATTTAGTGCTATATAGGTTTAGCGACAGGTTTAGTGCTAGGTTAAGTAGATATCGTAAGAAGAATAAGAAGAAGAGGAAGAGGAGGAGGAGGAGAATAATAATAAGAAGAAGAATAAAAAGAAGAAGAGAAGAAGAAGAAGAAGAAGAAGAATAAGAAGAAGAAGAGAAGAAGAAGAAGAAGAATAAGTAGAAGAAGAAGAATAATAATAAGAAGAAGAAGAGAAGAAGAAGAAGAAGAAGAGAAGAAGAAGAAGGAATTAGAAGCAGCAGAAGAAGAAGAATAATAATAAGAAGAAGAAGA
This sequence comes from Hordeum vulgare subsp. vulgare, assembly GCF_904849725.1. Classification (NCBI taxonomy): domain Eukaryota; kingdom Viridiplantae; phylum Streptophyta; class Magnoliopsida; order Poales; family Poaceae; genus Hordeum; species Hordeum vulgare. Next base: position 299,957,987 of record NC_058521.1, on the reverse strand, counting down.
GAAGAAGAAGAAGAAGAATAAGTAGAAGAAGAAGAAAAAGAAGGAAGGAAGAAGAAGAAGAAGAAGAAAAGGAAGAAGAGGAAAAAAGAAGATGAAGAAGAAGAAAACGAAACGCTGACACCACGACACCCTACACGATGCCCCGAAACCCCGACACGACGCCCCGACACGACATCTCGACGATACCCCATCCCGAAATATATTTTTTATGGAACCCTAGATGACATATATATAGGTCATATATTTGTGTTAGGTCATATATTTTTTGATTTTATTAATGAACACAAAATATTTGTGTTGATCGGGTGGATTTACATTTGACTGTTGTCTCATTGTTGTGTGGTCTGTCGTGCGTTCTACGAGCTCCGCCCCTGCATTCGTGGGTGAGTACAAATGCCATCTCCTCCTCTCCTCGTCATTTGTTGTGGGTCGGTCTTCCGATGAAACTTGGTAGATATAGGTAATTAAATTAATTTATCAGTATGCGTGACCAATATGCGTCTCCTGCTAGAAAGGGTCACAGTTATAAATATGCTTGCATTTGCATATATTTATAACCGTGATTCTTCCGATTTGTCCAACGTTGTCCATGGACCGCCCGATTATGTGTAGATTGGGTTAGTTTTCCCATATGCCTTGTTCCGGATCCGATGCATAATTTCGTCAGTGCCTCCCTGTTGTTCTCCGGATACACATCCTTTATGTTTATTGCGAAGACGTGTATCAGGAGAATAGCGGGGAGGTGCTGCCGAAGTTTTGTGTTGGATCCGGAGCAGGGCATGGGAAAACGAACCCGATCTACACATACTCAGGTGGGATTAGGACCTATCTTTACCTATTGGCGTGTAGGTTGCATGGAAGTAATAAAACTGGCGAACTTGATTAACTCATGAATATATATGCTGAATTATATATAAATATATTTCTTGTGTGTTTAGTAGCTAGGCAAGATGAGTAATCGTGCGTGGATGTCCGCCGGTCACCCTAGTCAGAAAGAAATGACGAAAGAATGGTTTCTAAAAAACAAGGAGTTTGTGAAAGTCACATTTGCAGATGGCCAGGAAACAATCTGGTGCCCTTTTCCTTGAAGCGATAACTATAAAAAGAGGACAGAGGCTGTAATGATTAAACACCCGCAGACGAGTGGCTTTAAGCCTAATTATACGGTGTGGACATTTCATGGTGAGTCTATACAACACACCAGAGCTGAGGTGGTTCTTCGCCGCACCGACGAGCATGGTACTTGGATCGAAGACATGGTGCAAGACTTTGATGATGCTCGGGATTTAGAAGATGAGATGAAAGAATCTGCAAAGGCCTTCTATGAAATGTTGGATTCTTCAAAATGTCCTATCCACGAGAACACTAAGCTTTGTGAGGTGGATGCCATTGCACAAGTAATGGCTCTGAAGGCTCAGTTCAACTTGGGAAGAGAATGCTACGATGCAATGATGACACTATTTGTACGCTTTCTACGCAAAGGCCATGTCATGCCTGCAAACCTGTACCAGTCGGACAAAATACTTCATGTACTTAAGATGCCCTATGAGAAGATAGATGCCTGTGAGAATGGATGTGGCTTATTTAGGAAGGAATATGCACACTCGGACTATAGTGGCATTTGCAAGTCTTGTAGGTATTCTGTAGTGGACAACGGTATGGGTGAGAAGAGGCAGACCAAAATTGCCAATCATACCAAGGCTTCAACGTATTTTCATTGTCGAAGATACAGCGAGACAAATGACATGACCCAAATTGGGAAAAATAACCGAACTAGATGCAGATGGGAATAAGATGGCGGTACACACATCAGATGGGAAGCGTGGAAAGAGTTCGATGTATTGCATGAGGATAAAACGACAGATCCAAGGAATCCTCGAGTCTGCGTCGCCACGGTTGGTTCTAATCCCTCCGGCATGACGGCAGCCCAATACAGTTGTTGGCCTGTATTTGTCATTCCACTCAATCTCCCCCCGGGCATATTATGCAAAGAAAGAACATATTTCTGACGTTTATAATTCCAGGGCCCAATTATCTACGGAAAGAATATGAATGTGTACATGCAACGACTTAAGGAGGAATTGCAAGAAGCTCGGGATAATGGGGTCAAGACATACGATGCCGCTAGAAAATAAAACTTCAAAATGCATATGTGGTACATGTACTCTATGCATGACTTGCCGGCGTATGCGCTATTCTCTGGATGGTGTGTGCATGGAAGGTTCCCGTGCCCTACATGCAAGGCAGCTCTTCAGTTTCATTGGTTGCAGGAGGATCAGAAGTATTCTTGCTTTGACTGGAATAGACAGTTCCTGGATCTTGACCATCAGTTCAGAAAAGACAAGAAGTATGTTACCTTTGGTAAAGTTGTCAAAAACTTGGCACCACCTGTGTTGACAGGCCAACAATTCGTGGATCAGTTAAACGCCCTCAAGCCTGATCCAGAGCATTCAGGGTATTTCAAGGGGTATAATTCAAAACAAGCCTGGACTCACAAGCCATGCTTGTGGGATCTGCCTTACTTCAAAGACCTCCTTCTTCCACACAATATCGACATGATGCACACTGAAAATAATATCATAGAGGCTATTTTTGGTACATTGGTCGACATAGCTGAGAAGACAAAGGATAATACTAAGGCTAGAGTCGATCAAGAGACACTATGTCATAGACCGTTACAAAACATGCGAGAAGGCAAAGGAAAATAGAAGTGGTCGAAGCCAAAGGCCTCGTTCAATCTTGCAAGGCCAGGTATCAGGGAAATTATCTTGTGGATCAAAATGCACTTGATGTTCCCCGATGGGTATGCAGCGAATCTAAAGAGGGGAGCGAGTCTTGAAAAATTAGAAATCTTTGGTCTCAAGATTCATGATTGACACATATGGCTTGAGCGGGTAATGCCGGTGATGTTACGTGGCTTTATTCCAGAGGATGAATGGCTAGTACTGGTGGAGCTAAGCTATTTCTTCTGAGTTCTTTGTGCGAAAGAATTGACGACTGGTTTGGTAGATGACATGTATGACATTGCACCGGAGTTGTTGTGGAAGATAGAGAACATCTTTCCGTCGGGCTTCTTTAATCCAATGCAACATTTGATTTTACATCTACCGACCGAGGCAAGATTGGGTTGGCCCGTGCAAAATTGTTGGTGTTCTGCAACTAAGAGGATGTAGAAGGCGCTTCGAGCTAAATGTAAAAATAAGCGTAGAATTGAAGCATCGATGGCTGAGGCATTCATTACTAAGGAGGTGGCAAATTTGTGACAGCACACTACGAAGCCAATAATGATCATTTGCATAATCCGAAGCATCGGTTCAATGATGCAGACCCTAAAAAAGGTGGATCCAACCTCAGCCTATTCAAAGGGAAGCTCGCACCAGCCGGTGCTTCGAAACCATTAACGTTTGATGTCGAAGAATGGCAAAATATTTCGCTGTATATCTTCAACAACATAACATAAGTGCGACTCTACATCGAGTAAGCTCTTGGCACATTTTTCCGTAACTTCTAATTCCTTTGAACTGCTCTTATTCCCGGATATTTCATACAGCCGATACGTCACCATATTCAAGGATGGAGCGGTTATCCAAAATGAGTTCGTCGAAGAGTATGAGCTTCTGGCAAAGCATGGACGGGACTATCCCGGTTTTATCTCTTGGTTCAAACAAATGGTAATTATCAATAATGGACCATTTAATTTCTTGGTCCAACTTGCGGCTAATGCCACAATCGTTTCATATTAAACTTGTAGGCTAACTCAGAGTCTATGGACGCCGAATTGAGATAAGCCGCTAATGGTTTGACTATAAGGTCCGTTCATTTGAGAAATACAACATCAATGGGTATCTATTTCGTACCTTTGGCACAAAGCTATCTATGCCCGACCGGAAATCTACAAATTGTTGTGTCTCTGCTATCGGCGAAGGTGGTATCGAGTATTATGGAAGAGTTTAAGCAATTTATGAATTTAAATTCTATGGTGAAAACCCACCGAACGTCTTAGTCTTCAAATGTTATTGGTTCTTGCCAAAGGAGACCAGAAGGACTCATGAACATATAGGACTAGTCGAAATCAATCCAAACACCCATTTAGATGTTCCCGATGTCTATATTACGGCTCCACAAACGACTCAAGTTTTCTATCTACGATGGGCATTCCAAACTGACAAGAATCTGGAAGGTGGTATGTTGTTTATGAAGTGCCGCAACATGTTAGACGACCTCCCCCAAATGAACATGATTATGAACCTCACATTAACCCAGACACATATGATGGGGAATTCTTCCAAGAAACACGTGTTTCCAAGAAATGTTTCAAGAACCGCCGTGCTACACCCCAGAACACGGAAGTAGACGGCGACAATGATTCTGACTTCACCCGTGAGCCGGAACAACCAGAGCTGGAACTAGAAGAGGTTACTGATGCGGATGACCTGTCAATGTTTGACCGATTACAAAAAGGCGTTCCACAACTTCACTACGTTGATCCCGATGAGCACGTCCTTCATGAAGCCATGCGTGATAGTGATGATGATGATGCATTTATTGATGACGATTATTAGTTTGTATACATCCCAAGTTAAATTATATATGTACATATTATTATTCATGTCAGTTATTCGATTTTTTTATGTTGTACTAATTTTTTTAATCTTTATCATGACAGGTCACATGTGTTGAAAGATGGTGGGCGCGGGTCCAGATCGCTCGATGGGTTATTCTTCGGCTGCCCGCGTGAGGGGTGGTACTTCCATTCCACCCCTATCTCTCCGTAGAGCCATGGCAGACAGTCTGACGACACCACCCGCGGGTGCTTCTTCGTCGACGACATTTTCGACTGGGAGAGGTGCTGGTCAGTTAGGAAAGAAGGGGAAGGGTATAGGGAGAGTTGGTGGTCGCGGAAGGTGTAGGCGCACTACTGCAGCGTCCTTGACACCACCACCAGCCCATTCACCCGAGCACATGACTACTATGGTGGACCCGTTTGGGGAGGAGCCTCGGGTGGACGGGCATTCGGCCCATGAGACTCCGGTCCAGGATCAGCCTCGGATCGAGGTGCGTTCGCCCCACGAGACTCTGGTCGACATGGAGACGTACGGATGGGGTGCCTGACCAGATCAGACCCAGGTGCCGGATTGGACCGAGGGTCCGGTTGCCTATTCTGTTGATGGCGGGGATGAGTCTACGGATAGTGAGGGCGACGTGTGGGTGGACGGGGCCACCGTGTACAAGAGTATTACACGTCTCCCTATCGTTTCGGTTACCCGCAAGGAGAGGCTGGTGATTAAGCCTTAAGGGGATAGGTAAGTACATTTACTCTTTTTATAGCGTTTCCCTTCAACTTTCTTCAAATATCAAATGCGTTGACCTTATCATAATGTAGGCGATGGAAACACCCTGTTGGAGCGTGCAAGCCGAACACCGTCCTTGGTGTGCTTTGCCGGACAAATTACCCGGGATTTGTCACGTTGCCTGGTGAGGGTCATGTTCCTACACTAGGATTTACCTGGGAGCACTACCAGGCTGCGCAGGACCCGCATAAGAACCTTAGTTAGCTAATTTAGGTCCAAATGACATAATAAGATCAAAATGGCATAAAAACCTTGGATAGGTCATGAATATTACTCCCTGCATTCCTTTATATAAGGTGTATTCGTTTTTTGATATAATTCCACAATGTAAGGTGCATTTCTTGTAAATCCTTGTAATTCCCTTATTATCCCTCCATAAAAAGGAAAGTATCTCTCTCATGATTGCATGTATCTCTAACTGTATCAAAAAGGGAAACTATCTCTCTCTTCATTTTGTGTATCTCTTACTTTCCTAGACTCATTGATTTACTCACCACTAACCAATAAATTTTTCATGGGTAATTTTGTCCGAACACCTCTATAATTATGTGCCCTAATGATTGTGCTGGAAATTATACACCTTACATAAAGGAATGGAGGGAGTATATACTTAGCTTGTTTTCCCCTAAATTGACATAATTAGACCATCTAGATGCAAAAAGACATACTTAGCTAATTTAGCTCCAAGAAGAGGCGAAGAGGAGAAGTAATAGGTAAAATGATAAGAAGGAATAAGAAGAAGAAGAGAAGAAGAAGGAGAAGCAGAAGGAGAAGTAGGAGAAGAAGGAGAAGGAGTGCTACTTCTTCCCCTCATTCTCCTTCTTCTCCTTCTTCTTCTCCTTCTTCTTCTTTTCTTCTTCTTCTTCTCCTCCAAAAAGACATACTTAGCTAATTCAGCTCCAAGAAGAGGACAAGAGGAGAAGAAAGAGGAAAAATGAAAGAAGGAAGAAGAAGAAGAAGAAAAGAAGAAGGAGGAGGAGAAGAAGGAGAAGGAGCCCTACTTCTTCTCCTTCTTCTCTCCTCCTTCTTCGCCTTATTCTTCTCCTTCTTGTTCTCTTATTCTTTTCTTCTTCTGCTCATCCTCCTCCTCCTCCTACTCCTCCTTCTACTTCTCCTTCTGCTCCTCCTCCTCCTCCTTCTTCTTCTTTTTCTTCTCCTACTTATTCTCTTCTTTCTTCTTCTCTTTCTTCTTCTACATAGCTTATTTTCCCCAACAAAGACATAGTTAGCTAATTATCCTCCAAAATGACATAATTAGCTTAGTTAGGTAAACCTTGGTTAGCTCATAACTTAGCTAATTTAGCTCAAAAATAACATAATAAGCTCAAAATGGCATAAGAACCTTGGTTAGCTCATGAATATTATATACTTAGCTTGTTTTCCTCTGAAATGACATAATTAGCCCATTTAGCTCCAAAAAGAAATACTTAGCTAATTTAGATCCAAGAAGAGGAGAAGGGGAGAATAAATAGGAAAAATGAAAAGAAGGAAGAAGAAGAAGAAGAAGAGAAGAAGAAGACAAGAAGAAGGAGAAGAAGAAGGAGAAGGAGGAGAAGAAGCAGAAGGAGTCCTACTTCTTCTCCTCCTACTCCTTCTTCTCCTCCTTCTTCTCCTTGTTATTCTTTTCTTCTTCTTCTTCTCATCCTCTTTCTCATCCTCTTTCATATTCTCCTTAACTTATTTTCGCCAACAATGACATAATTAGCCCATTTAGCTCCAAAAATACATACTTAGCTAATTTAGCTCCAAGAAGAGGACAAGTGGAGAAGAAAGAGGAAAAATGAAAAGAAGGAAGAAGAATAGAAGAAGAACAGAAGAAGAGAGGAAGAAGGAGAAGGAGGAGAAGAAGGAGAAGGAGCCCTCGTTCTTCTCCTCCTTCTCCTTCTTCTCCTTCTACTTCTCCTTCTTCTTATCTCCTCCTTGTCCTTCTTCTTCTCCTTCTTCTTTTCTTCTTCTTCTCCTGCTCCTCCTTCTCCTTCTCCTCCTCCTCCTCCTCCTCCTCCTTCTTCTTCTTCTTTTTCTTCTCCTTCTTCTTCTCTTCTTTCTTCTTATTTTTCTTCTTCTATGTAGCTTATTTTCCTCCAACAAAGACATACTTCGCTAATTATCCTGCAAAATGACATTATTAGCTTAGTTAGGTAAAACATCATAAGAACTTTGGTTAGCTCATAACTTAGCTAATTTAGCTCCAAAATAACATAATAAGCTCAAAACGGCATAAGAACCTTGGTTAGATCATGAGTATTATATACTTAGCTTTTTTTCCTCTAAAATGACATAATTAACTTATTTAGGTCAAAATGGCGTAAGAACCTTTGTTACCTCATAAATGTCAGATAGTTAGCTTATTTCCATCCAAATTGACATAATTAGCTTAGTTAGGTCAAAAACGACATAATAACCTTGGTTAGCTCAAAAAGGTCATATACTTAGCTTATTTTCGTCCACAATGACATAATAAGCTCAAAAACGTCATATGTTGTTGTTCTTCTTCTTCTGACTTTCTTATTCCCATTTTGCAGATTGGATGTACTACATGCATGGAAGCTGGCATTAATGGAGTGCTTTAGTTCTAGTTTTCAATTGAATTGATGAACACTATGCAACTATATGTATATGCATATATGGATGAACAGTATATGTGGAACTATATGTATATGTATATATGGATGAAATTTTGTATATGTTGGTTCTTTCGATATATGGGATGTACATTCATGAACAAATGCCATTGCTGAACTTTATATGTATATCATATATGTGTTGTGACCTATATATCATATATGTGCTATGAATTATACATATAGGTCATGTGAAATAACATAAAATAAAAAAAAATGTGACAATAAGGGCTCTTTGCCGTCTGCCAGCTGATGGCAAAGGACTTCGCCATCAGGCAGCTGGCGGTAAAGGTGCCATGTGGCACCCAGCTGTGCAACCTGGGGCAGCAGCAGCTGGCCCATATAGGCTCTTCGCCGTCAGCGACCCTACACAGGCAGACGACACAGAGCATGAGGGAGGCAGACGACAAAGAAGATGAGCAGCCGGCTGGACCATTTAGGAAGACGCTAAAGATGATGAGCGAGGCAGGCATCAAAGAGCCTTCGTTAGCCCCTAACGGAGGAGTTGCATGTCGGCTGCTGTCTAAAGACGTTTGCCGTCTGCTCTGTATCATAGGCTAACAACAAAGGCCTTTGTCGTCCGCTTAGGGCATACATACGACAAAGAAGGTACTATGTTGTCGAAAGTAGTCGTAGGAACTTTGCCATCAGGAGGCAGACGACAAAGACCTTTGCCGTCCGTGGAACACCTCTTTGCCGTATGTTACGGGAGACGACAAAGTGTGTGATTCCTGTAGTGAGAGAGGTATGGCGTCGAGAGCGGAACTAGCAATCAACACCGGCAAGATCCTTTTACCCAGGTTCGAGCTGCTTGGCGCGTAAAACCCTACTCCTGCTTAGTTCTTATTGCGTGCTTATTATAGGGGGGTTTTGCAACAGTAACATGGCAGGTTATTAGGGAGTCTCTGATCCCTAAAAAATCCAAACCCTAAGAATGAGCCTTCGGCCTCCTTTTATAGGCAAAGGGGTCACCAACAGTGTGCTCATGGGATGTACAGTGAACAGTGTTCGCCGCTCTACTTCTTCGGTGGTGTCCAGGGCAATAAATGCCTTGTCTGACACCTGACCTGGCACGAGATGGTTGCGACACGTACCTAGGTTAATCAACACCCGGGCCTTGCGCTGGAACACGAGGGATGTGCTGGAGCGGTCGGATTGTGGTAGAAACTGGTGGGGACACCTGGCGAGCGAAGAGGGACTTGCTGGCCTGGAATCTCCATTGGGTGTCTTGGTCACCTTCCCGGCAAGGAAGGCATGCCGGAGGCCTCGCCAGTCTGTGAGAGTCTTCCTGGCAAGGGAAACTTGTCGGGGTCTTGCTATTCTTCGGGTTGTCTTCCTGGTGAAGCGGGCCTGCCGGGGCCTTGTGAATCTTCCCAGCAAGAGGGCTTGCCAGGGCATTGCCTCTGGAGCCTTTGTAGCCCACACCCCTAGAGAAGGGGAAGGGCGTGGTCTTGGACTGCCTTGGATTGCTTTCATGCTGCTCTTGCCGGCACACTGCTGTCGGGGGCGTTAGCGATGCTCGTCCACAACTCTAGGGCACAAGGGATCCCGGTCTTTAGTGCACCGACAGGAACCTCCGGGCCTGGGCCACGCACGCGCGCGGGGTGTTGCTTGGCCAGGCCCAAACTAGTGCATGGGCTTCCTTAGCGGGGAACTCTGTAGTCTTGGAGCCGTTGCAGGCGGCCCTTCCCCACGTCGCGCATTGATTGCTCGAAGTGGGGAGGCTTGTGCACAGTGGCCAAGGTGGCCACACGCGCGCTGAGCCGTTGGTTGGGAGCGCAAGGGTTGGCCGGGGCACCTTCCTTTCTTCTCATAAGAAAAGGAAACACAACCGCAAAAGCCCTTCGTTCCTTCACAGTTCTTTTCAATCATGAAAATGCCGCCGCCTCCCTCTTCCAGATGAAGTTCCTCCCACCTACACTCTTGCCCTTGAGGTCGTGATCTAGACGGCCGCAGCATCCGCCGTTGCCATGGGCCCAAGGGATCAAAAGGCAAGAAGGGGAAAACTGTCGTCATAGAGAAGGAGTTGGCGAAGATGCGGAAGGAGCTGGCCTATTTTCCCCCGGGGCCCGATGCGTTCTTACTGAAGGAGTGCTATCAGCACATGTGGGAGGCCAAGAAGAAAGCGGATCCGGCCACCCAAGTGACCCCAGGAGAAGCTGGCGGTGCCCCAGACAAGTATCCCTTCTTCGTTGATGACTTTTATTGCGGGCTCTGTCCGCCCTTCTCCGATTTATTCATTGACATCATGCACACCTACGACTTCCATCTTCTAGATTTTACGCCGAATGCGGTGAAATGCATGTCCATATTCGCGCATCTCTACGAGAATTTTGTCTGGATCACCCCCAACAGTACCCTCTTCTGCCACTATTTCATCCCCCGCATCCAGGGAGGGGACGCTCTTTCGGCTCCATCACTTGGATTCCGAGGACCGGATGCAAGGAGATGTATATGGATGGGCCCTTTCAGGAGAAGTGGGAGGAATGGCGTGAGAAGTGGTGTTGGATCGGTGAGGAGAAGTATGTGCCCTTCTGCGAGCCCAGGATCGCCAAGATCGACTCCCGGGACAACTATTGGAGCGACCTCAGCCCTGATGATAAAAAGTTGACTACCGCCGTCAACAGGATCCTGCGTCTCCGGGCCAGAGGGCTGACAATAGAGATGGTGGGTGCTGAATTTATCTGCATGCGCATCACCCCCCTCCAATATAGGGGAGGAAGGCCAGCCTCATCCTATGTGAATGATGCGGCCATCATGCGACTTCGGACCAGCTACAACAACAATCTCACGGTGATGGGGCATGCCTTCATCTGCCAGAAGTTGTTCAAGTCAGACCTGAGGCCTTGGCTGCCGCATGTTGTCGTACCCTTATGCAACAACTCTGCCCTGAGTTCGCTCGTGGCAATGATGCCAGAGTGTAACGCTCATGGCGTGGTCGTGACTTGGATCGAGACGAGGGAGGAGGATGTCTTCTCCTTCTTTGACTTCTTGTCGGAGAAGCCCATCAGAGAGGAGACTGGCCTCATCCGCGATACCGTCGACGAGGAGGTGGCGTATATCGCCAGTCGGGCCGAGGAGTGGGCCCTTGCCGAGCCGGCAGGGAGCGTCAGCTTCTACAATGAGGGGGAGCCCGATGAGGAGGCGCTGCAGGACGAGGAGCTTGCTGGAGAACCCAGCAGCTGAGCGACCGGGGGCCCTTCATAGGGACGGGCGCCTGACACCGAGGAGAAGGAGGAGGAAGAGGAGGAGCCTCTAGCTCATCAGAGGCCCAGGCAAGTGCTTCGACACGCCGGCTCCAACACCCCGTCCGGCAAACTCCGCTTGCCGCGCGTGCTAAGCGTCCCAGATTCGCGTCTCCCCCGGTAGACGCTCCAGCGCTGGACCCATTTAACATTTTGGATCCATCAAAGAACATAGTCCAATGCGCCGAGTGAATCTGTGTAGGCTGTTGTTGTTCCACCCACTCGGCCGTAAAAACAGCCAAGGCCTGAGATTTGATGTCTTTCTTTGCTTCAAACTTGATATCCAAATACAACAACTCCATAGCCCATTTTGCCACTCAGCCCGTTGCGTCCCGATTGTGAAGGATCTTTGATAGGGGAGCATCTCTAACGACCGCTATGGAGTGATCTTGAAAGTAATGTGCCACTTTCTTTGCTATCAAATATATTCCATAAAGAAGCTTCTGATAATGGGGACACCTTTGCTTCGAAGGAGTTAACACTTCTGAAATATAATAAACTGGACATTGGACCTTGTAGGCTTTGCGTTCTTCTTTTCTCTCGACTATCAGGACTATCTTGGTTGTGATGTATAGGAGTATTGGTTCTTTGTTGTGCGGAGCAGCAAGCACCGGCTGGGTGGAAAGCAGAGCTTTGAGATCTACAAACGCTGTTTATCCTTCATCATTCCACTAGAATACATCTGACTTCTTCATCATTCAGTACAAAGGTAGTGCCTTCTCACTGAGACGAGATATAAACCGACTCAATGCTGTTAGACATCCTGTAAGTTTCTACACATCATGCACTCTCACAGGGCTCTGCATTCTGACGATGTCACCAATCTTCTCAAGGTTAACGTCGATCCCTCGTTCCGAAATGAGAAAACCATGTAACTTACCCCCGGGAACACCAAAAGTGCACTTAGTTGGATTGAGCTTGATGTCATATTTTCCCAAATTGGCAAGTGTTTCTGCCAAGTCAGTGAGCAAGTCGGAACCTTTGCGCGACTTGACAACAATATCATCCATGCACGCTTCAATATTTCGACCAATCTGGTTGAGCAGACACTTTTGGATCATGCGCATGAAGGTTGCACCAGCATTCTTCAGACCAAAAGGCATAGTGATGTAACAGTAACACCCGAAAGGGGTGATGGATGTTGTTTTTATTTCATCTGGACCAAACAGAAGGATCTGATGGTAACTAGAGTAAGCATCCAAAAAAGACAAACGCTCGCATCCCGCAGTTGAATTGACAATCTGATCAATGCAGGGGAGCGGAAAGTGGTCCTTCGGACAGACTATATTAACGTTTTTGAAGTCGATACACATGCGAAGTGAATTATCCTTCTTGGGAACCATGACAACATTCGAAAGCCACTTGGAGTGGTAAATCTCCCGAATGAATTCGGCTTCCAAGAGCTTCGCCACCTCCTTGCCGATTGCCTTCCTCTTCTGTGACACAGATCGTCGCAGGCACTCTCTGATTGGCTTCGACTTCGGGTCCAATCGCAAATGATGCTCAGCCAGCTCCCTTGGTACACCCGGCATGTCAGCAGGCGTCCATGCGAAGATGTCCCAGTTGTCACAGAGGAACCGGATGAGCTTGGCCTCCTATTTGCTATCGAGTGTCGTTGATATGTTGGTTGGAGCTGCATTGGGATCTGTTGGATGAACGTTCAGTGGCTTGACCTCTCGTGCCGACCGAAAAGCGGACTGAGAAGCTGGCTTCTTAGAGCGCATTAGGTCAGCGGGGTCGGCGGTCCTTCGGTACTCTTCCAATTCTACCACGGCCATCTGCTAATCTGCAATCTTCGACCCTTGCTGCAAACACTCTTCGGCTCTCTACCGATTGCCGGAAACAGTGAAAACCCCTTTAGCGTCTGGCGTCTTCATCTTCAGGTACACATAACATGGTCGGTCCATGAAACGTGCATAAGCAGGATGACCCAGAATAGCATGATATGCTCTCTGGAAGTCCACCACCTATAATGTTCGCTTCTCTTTACGAAAATTACGGTCGGAACCAAAAACATCAGCCAGCCCGATCTGGCCGAGTGACTTGGCCTTCTTCCCTGGGATTACTCCATGAAATAACATGGAACTCTCGCTGAGTCGTGACATCAGAATGCCCTTCCCCTTGAGAGTTTTCACATATGATATATTGATCCCACTTCCTCCACCCATCAACACTTTCCGGAGCCTAACACCTTCGACAACTGGGTCGACTACCAGAGCCTGGCGACCTGGAGTCGGAACAACAGCTGGATGGTCCGACTGATCAAACGTGATGGGAGTTTGCGATCATTTCAAGTACGTTGGGGTGGTTGGTACTGCCATGTTGACCTCCCTGTTAATGACTTTCTATCGACTTTTGCTCTCTATGTCAGCAAAAATCATCAGGGTTGCATTGCCATTGGGGATGTCCTCCTTGTCCTCATTATCTTCTTCTACATGCTCTTTTCCACTGGACTGACCCTTAAACTCTTAGACCAACACTCGACACTTTTGAGTGGAATGCTTTGGCAATATCACGTTGCCTTCATCATCTTTCTTTTTGTAAAAAACACACGGACGATCCAAAACATCTGATTGCATCTTGGATTTCTTTGGAGGGAATGGTGCTTTGGCCTTTCCCTTAAATTTTCCTGCCGCCAGAGCAACCGCTTCTACTGGGGTTGCATTTTCATCCTTCCGCTTCTGTTTCCGATTGGAATTAGCATCACTGTTGTCGACCGCTTTACCCTTGCCACTACGGAGGCGGTTTTCTTCTTCTCCGTTTGCACAGCGGGTGGCTATTTCCATCATTTAACTCATTGACATGTTGCCTGAGCGACCAAACTTCAGAAATAGCTCTCGATACCTCACACCTGCCTTGAAGGTGCAGACTGCTTGGTGCTCGGTAACATTCTCCACCGTGTGGTGAAGGGTTGTCCAGCGCTGAATGTAATCGCGCAAGGACTCACTCGGCTTCTGTACGTAGTGTTGTAGCTCAAAAAAGGACAGCAGGACGCTTGCACGTGCCGTCGAAGGTCTGGATGAACACTCAGGCCAGATCTATCCAACAGTATATAATTGAAGGAGCCAATTGATTCAGCCATGCACGGGCCTATCCATCCAGCATCAGGGGCAAATGCTTCATTGCAACATTGTTGTTGCGGCCGCCAATCTGTACTATAACTCGATAATCGTCTAACCAAATCTCGGGCTTGGACTCGCCCGTGAACTTACTGACTGGAGTCGCCAATCTGAATTTAGGAGGGATATAAGCATAGCAGATTGCTCTACTGAAACACTCGGGACCAGACAATGCGGTTCCACTTCCATTCGGTTGATCTTTGTAAAGACCTTACCGATAGGCTCTGCCTCTGTCAATCCTTCTCTGTGCAAGCACATCTCTTTCATCAAATCCGGGGTTCCTCTCATCACCGAATGGGCATCGGTCATCATAGTGCCGGGGCACATACGAGCCACTCATCAGAGGAGAATGCACTCGACGGCGGTCATCACGGTGATGACGAGGGGGAAACTGGTTTCGACCCTGGTCTCTGTGCTGATACTCTCGGTAACCTCTGTGTCTGTGGCGCTGGGGTGAACCTGGACCGTATACTGACCGGACTGTCTCTGCCCTTGGCGAATTGCTATGCAATCTGTTGATCGACTATGAAAACGCCGAATTCTGCTGTTGTGTTGCTTGAAGCAAAGTGTGAATCTGTTCTAAACATATGCATGCATCTGAATCTGAAGGCTGGATTGAATCTGCTATTTTGGCTGCAGCTGTGACATTAAGTACCGGAGTACGATATACCTCAGTATTGGCGCGATCGTCGCCTCAGAAGAGTTGTCATTGACGCCGACTGGAAGATTGATGACGGCGTCGACCACGTCCACACGATGGTTCGTGGCCTCGTACTCGCCATGACCGAACACCGAGTGGGCTCCCCACGGATCCCTCTACGAAGACCTCTGATGCTAGGTTGCTTCTCTCGCACTCGGAAGGAATGTCACACTGGACTGATGCTGAGTGGATCAGGCTCTGAAGAGGTATAGCAGGCTCGATGGCCCCAACCTGAGGGGTCGACGGATACAACGCTTGACAAGCCGTCGCGTGCTTTACCCACCGTTGGAGTCGAGAGCGATCGGATCGCTTGCGGTGACGTACATCCGAGTGAAGAGCTGACAACAGGGTCGACGACTGCTTAAGGAGAACGCCAAAGGAGTTTGCACTGAAGTGCGTCCCTCCACGGACTGGAAGCGTCTTGACGTCGAGTGGCGCTTCTGGGAGCCATGCAGAGTCGTCGCTGCCGAAGATGAGGTCGCTGAAATGGATCTCACTGCCCATGAACGAACTGTTGCCAGAAGACATGATGAAGAATGAAATATCCAAACTCGCCGGAAGTCGCTTAGTCGGCGGCCCCAAGGTGGGCGCCAACTCTCATGGGAATAAACCTGACAGTAGAGGTGTAGGGTACGAATGGAGAGGGCAGAGTCCTAGCTACGGCAAGATTGTACGCAAGATGTATGAGTTCAGGCCCCTATCTTGGAGGTAACAGACCTACGTCTCAGGTGCTCACGAGCTCTTGAATGGTGGTTTTGTGTAATACAGGTGGTGCGAACCCTTGTGACAGAGGGGAGGGGTGGCTTATATAGAGTGGGCACCTCTCATCAATACCTCAGCATCTAAGGGCTAGATTAATATGAGTTAAACATATATGTTACTGATAACGTAAGTGGGTAATAAATGCTACTAAAGACCATTGGTTGAACGTGTGTCCGTTGGCCATCGTGTGCGACTTCTAATCTTCAGTACCGACTCGAATCCTTCCGAGTGCATTTGGGTTGTCTAGTGGATGTAAATTTAATCCGAGTGTCTTCGTACCGAGTGACTTTTAGGTATCATCTTCATCCAGTCGGAGTCTTCTGTCTGGCCCTTGGCCTAATAATGAGGTGCCCTTGGGTAGGACATTTACGTGTGGCCTGTGACCCTACCCTAGGTACATATCCCCATCACCCGATGCAACTAAAAGGATCATGGAGTGGGCGTTGGAGTTATCCAGCTTCGGCCTCAAGTTCGACAGCACAACGACCATCCAGAGCAGGACCTTGGAAGAATTCATGGCCGAATGGACTCCAACGCCCGGCGAAGAAATACCAGAATCAACCCTCCCGGGCAAGGAATCGAACCAAGAATGGATCATGTATTTTGATGGAGCGTTCTCACTACAAGGTGCTGGAGCCGGCGTGCTACTAGTCGCAATACCTCAAGTAGGTAATACAGATGTACTTTCCCTAGGAGAAGTCAACCAACAAAACCGCTTAGTACCGAGGGCTACTTGTCGGCCTCAGGACCGCGCCAGATCTGGGGATTAGGAAGCTCATCATCAGAGGCGACTCACAGCTAGTTGTCCGGCAAGTCACCAAGGACTATCAGAGTCCACTGATGGAAGCTTATGTGGAGGAAGTAAGGAAGTTAGAAGAGAACTTCGACGGTCTACAGAAGGAGCACTTCCACGATGCCGAAAACAACGTCGTCGGTGACCTCTCGAAGCGTGCAACTCTTAAGTTACCTGTGGAACCTGGGACTTTTGTGCTACGACAGACTCAACCCTCCGTAACACCATCAACCAAGGTAGGCAAGAGAAGGAAGCTGAACTCCGGCCTTTATTTTCTGGTGGACCTACAGAAGAGTCCCGACAAGGTTCTTGCCAAAGAAGAAGTTGCCGGAGGAGATGCAAAGCCCGTCGGGGGAGTTACCCCCCCAGCAGAGGATATGCCATTAGTCCTTGCCGTCGAGCCTCACGCTTTGGCCTGGGGGCAACACATAGTCCGGTACCTCTAAACTGGGGACCTGCCCGAAGAGCAAGAAGAAGCAGAAAGAGTAGCCCGTCAGTCCAGCATGTACCAGTTCGTGGATGATGCCCTTTACAGGAGACGACTAAACAGTGTGAAATTGAAATGCATCCCCGAGGAGGAAGGGCTGGAGCTGTTGGCCGAGATACATGGAGGAATATGTGGCTCCCGCATAGGGTCTACAGCCCTTGTCGACAAAGCATTCCGACAAGGTTTCTTCTTTCCCACAACCCTCTAGGATGCAACTTTAGTAGTAACCTAGTGTGAAGCGTGCCAGTTCCATTCAAGAAACTTCATCAGCCAGCCCCAGCTCTCTAGACGATCCCTCTCTCCTAGCCATTCTCGGTGTAGGGGATCGATATCCTTGGTCCTTTCCCCCATGTTGCTGGGGACTTTGAGTACTTGTACGTCGCAATTGACAAGTTTGCAAAGTGTCCGGAGGTGGAACCAGTGAGAAAGGTGACAGCAGAGTCAGCTGTCAAGTTCTTCAAAGGGGTAGTTTGCCGTTTTGGTGTCCCGAACAGAATCATCACGGACAATGACACCCAGTTCATGAGTCACGCCTTCATGCAGTACGGTCAAGACCTCGGCAGCCAAATATGCTTCGCTTCTATTGCCCATCCAAGAAGCAACGGTCAAGCTGAAAAAGGAAATGTTGAAGTACTGCAGGGGCTCAAGACAAGAACTTTTGACATGCTACAAAGACATGGAAAGCACTGGATTGATGAACAGTCGACGGTTCTTTGGTCAATCAAAACAACACCAAATCGAGCCACCGGCCAGACACCCTTCTCCCTGGTCTACGGGGCGGAGGTAGTTCTTCCCAGGGAACTCACTTATGGTTCACCTCGAGTGCTTGCTTATGATGAGATTGAGCAAGAGCAATTGTGTCAAGACGATGCAGTGCTCCTAGAGGAGAACCCGATTCAGGCGTTCTGTAGCTACTCGCTATGAGCAAGCCTTGCGTCGCTATCATAGCCGCATGGTATGATCCAGAAGTTTTAAGGAAGGCTACCTTGTTCTTCGGCAGGTTTAGTCAACTAAGAATTCAAACAAGTTGACACGGAAGTGGGAAGGCCCATATCGGGTAGTACGAGTCACCAGGCCCCGCACTGTCCGCCTAGAGACCGAAGATGGCACACGGTGAGCAATTCCTGGAACATTGAACATCTTCGGAAGTTATACCCGTAGGGAGAGGTTGTCGGGTCTACCGGAGACCACTTTTTATACAAGTCTTGTCGAAGTTGCATGCAATCCTTTGTACAAAGCCAGGCGAAGACCCTATGTGCAGTTGAATAAAGCATCGCATTCCGCATCATCATTTAGATTCCCATGTTAGATCATATGCATAATAATCTAAGATTTTGTGAAACGCCTAAACTAATGGACGGCCAAGTCCCAACATCTATCTTCTCTTCTTTCTTTGTTCTCAAAAGACAGATACAACCCCGTGCACAAGTTTGCTGGGAGGGGAGATAGTGGGGACGCCTACAGCAACAACAAGAACAAGGATGATCCACTCAAGACAGAAAGAAGTACCACAACCTAGAGATAAGTTGCAAAGACTTTGGGTAAGTCACCGAGTAGATACATTATCCCCTTCACATGTGTTCAATTATTTTGTATGGAAAACCTGTACGCGGGGAAATTCAGTCGCAAGCCTCCTAAGCGTTGTCTTGAAGCGTGCTCGGTAACATAAGAGGCCTATCCCATATGTCCCATTTGTTTAAGAAAGACCGTGTTTCGACAACCTATGGAAAGGCCCTGAGGAGAGCAATGCGCCTTGCGGACTATGACGACTCCTGCAAGAGCCACTCCTCAAGACACTCGCGACAAGGCCATCTGGGCGGACAAATCCCTAGCAAAACACAAGGACGAGCCATAAAAAAGGGCGACCGAAAGAGGGGGTGGTACTTATCAAGAATATCAAATATATTACAATACTGACTATTATAATCAAGATACAACAACTCTTAGCTGGAAGTTGCACCAACAGGAAGGCACGGGGAATTAATCCCGGTGCGGGCCCTACACCCTCTTGATCTTGTCCACCTTATCAACGATGGGCATGACTAGCTTCTCGAGCTCCTTGAGGTCCGCGTCCTTCGGCAAACACCCAGGGTGAGATCGATGCCGGGATTCCTATGCACTAATTTGGTGAGGACCTAGATGAGGTCACCCCGGCACAGCCTCCGGAACTCGTTCGCCAGACGCCTCGCTTCGCCAGCTTGAAGCTGCTTCAGGGCGTTGACCACGCCCTCGAATAACAGAGTCAGCTTGACGCTTGGAGACACTCTAGGCCCAAAGAGTAGCCGAAGCTCTGAAGATCTATACAATATAGCTGCACGGCGATCCGCTCTACGGCGTTGACAAGGCGCTCTATCCAGAACTCCACGCCATGTGTATAATCCTCATGGGCGGTGGAGGCGGTCTCGAGCTGCTTTGTCGCGTCGAGAAGCTTCTGGGTCAAGACACCTCCACAAGGCTTGCTCTTTACGAGGGCCTGCTTTAGGGGAGCCAATTTATCTTGTTGGGCGGCAAGGGAGGCGTTAATGGAGTGAAGTTGAGCACTCTTGTCGGAAACGGCGGCTTGGATCTCTGTCAAGTTGGAGAGAGTTTTCTCTCTCTCAGTTGTGAGGGTTGAGATCTCCTTGCCTAGCCTTCAAGGTTCTCTTCTAGCTTCTTCACCTTGCCGGTGAGCTCGGCCATGGTGGCTTCTCCGCCAGCGGCCTTGTCGGCGACTTCCTGCAGCTTGCTAGTGTATTCCAAGCCCTGGGCGGCGAGGGCACCCTTGTGCTACACCATCAGCTCTTGGGTATGCTGTACCACGAGCCTCTCGACTTCCTCATTCCTTGCACGGAGATTTTCACTGAGCTCCTACTCACGATTGGCGAGTTCCTCTACATGGGAGTAGAGGCTGATCCGAAGCGCGTTCAGAGGGACGTCCTCGTCGGAGATATGGCGTCGGCCTCTTCTTCCTCCTTCTGGATGTCATACAACTTCAGAAGGAGCGCATCCCGCTCGGCCCTCAGCTTTTCACGCTCATCCTTCACCCCCTGGTGAGCCTCGGCGCAATGAATCCGCGTCTCCTTGAACTGCTTCTCAAAGGCTTCCTCCGCTGCCTCGACGACCGCCGCCTGGGAGTCTAGTTTCTCTCTCCGGGCCTGGTAGAGAGCTTGGAGCTGGGTGACGTTGTTTTTCATGGAGTGTAAGAGTTGCTCTTCACTGAGTTGCCCACCGCCAACCTTGGATCCACCCACGATCTCGAGCCCAGCGCCGACGGAGATTTCGGCGTCGAGACACTCCCCCTCCGTGACCGTTGCTAAGCGATCCACCCCCGGCGGGTTGATGAACAAACCCTCGCTAGCACGAAGGTACTCGCTGGCTGGCGGAGGCTCAGACGAGTAAGATTGGTCACCACCAACGTCCTCGCTGGCAAGAGGGGGCTCCTGATCCAATACGACCTCATCAACCCCGACAGCAGAAGAGTCGCCGCCACGTGCATTGGATCCCTCGACGTACTCCTTTGTCGGTTTCTGAGTGGCCCGTTCCTGCGGCTCCTCTGCGGCCTCGCTCGCGGCGACCTTGTCGGCCTCATCAGCCACGTCACAGGCGGTCTCCTCGATGACAGAGTCGACGTTCATCTCCCCCGAAAGAGAAGGGTCTGAAGCACAAGATAATGAAAAGAATGATCAGAACAAGATGAATACTCAAGGAAACAAAATAAAAGCTCGCAGATATTCTTTGCCGGGACACTCACCCTCGTCAAGGTGACAAGGAGTAGTTGTCCCCTTTCCGACGATATCGGTTGTCGAGGGCTCGTTTTCGGGCATCGCGGGCCTCAGCGACTCACGTCGGGGGCTTTGCCGGGGGTTGGGCACTAGATATTCCGAATCCGCCGATGGCAACTCTGAGGCACTTGCCGAAGCCCAGTCGCTTGCCGACACCTTGGCCCTTTTACCCATCCTCTGGGCCAGCGTTTCCGTGTCCCTGTGGATGAGCAAGGGTATGAAGCAAGGGGTTGTAGGAGCTAAAGGGTCGGGCGCGTACTATTCCTCCTCCCCCGAACTCAAGGCCGAAAAATCGAAGTCCACATCCACTGCGACGTCCGCCGAAGGGGATGTGGCCCTAGCACAATTGACGTGCGTGGCGGACAGCACTTGCCGGACGGGGAGATTGGAGCCGGCGTGTCGAACCACTCGCTTATACTTCCAGTGGGCTAGAGGCTCTTCCTCTTCCTACACCTCCTCCTCCTCCTTGTCGGTCGCCCGTATCTCCGAAGGGCCCCCAGCAGCTCAGCTGCTGGGTTCCCCTCCAGCAGCGTTCCTTCCTTGGCCGCTTCCTCGTCGTAAAAGCCGACACTTCCAGCCGCCTCAGCAAGGGCTCGTTCCTCGGCCGGGCTGGCATTGTACGCCACCTCTTCGGAGGTGGTGTCGTGAACAAGGCCGGTTTCCTTCTTGATGGGCTTCTCTGACAGGCTGTCGAAGAAAGATAAATCATCCTCCTCCTTGGGCTCTATCCAAGTTGCGACCATGCCATGAGCATTGCACTCCAACATCATTGTCGTGAGCGCACTTGAGGCCGAGTTGTTGCACCCGGCGGCGGCCGGGCCCTCGAACCGGACTAAAACAACTTCTAGCAAATGAATGCATGCTCCATCATCGTCAAGTTGTTTTTCAAGCCCGTCCACAGCCGCATGATATCCGCGATATTCACAAAGGCTGAGGCTGGCCTTCCTCCCCTGTTCTGGAGGGGGGCGATGCGCCTGCGGACGAAATCAGTGCCCACTGATAGAAGCGAGGGTGTCCCGATCTTTCGATGAGATGGTGGCTATCGATTTGGTGGAGATGACTTTGATGATCTTACTACAAACGTGCACGGCGTTGCGCCTTAGGAATCGCTAAACCAATCTCCAAGAGGTTATTGACCACGCCGGAGCACGATCAACCTGACCACGAAGGTCTATTCCTCCATGAAATCGAAGAACAAGCAAAAATATGATATTGCAATCTGAATATTGTGAATATATATGAAGTATTTATAAGGGTGGGGATCCAAAAGCGGTCTTAATCTGGTCGATGGACACAAATGAAGTACACGAAGTTGCAACGGCTAACTTTTAACTAAACAAATTCCAAGCAAAAAGCTACTAGGTTGATCTACTTATATAGGAGAGAGGGGTGGCATCCAAGGAGGTGGGAGGACATCCCAAGGCAGCCTAAAACTAACCCTAGGTCGTACAAGGCCTATGGGCCCAAGTGAAGGTGATGCAACACCTTTGGACTTGTTGTTTGACTCGGATTCTGGTGCAACTTCATATTTTTTTATCAATATCTCCACCCTCCGTACGAATTTGAAGGTGATTCCAATTGGGCTAGAAATCACATATAATATACTTTGCAGCCCAGAAATGATCACCCAATTCGGAGTCCGGATGTAAAAGTGGTAGGCGTTTTGGTACAGGTATGTCTGTGCAGTCCGAATCTGAGTCCAGAAGGTGAAAGACTTGAACTCTATCTTATGTTGGGCTAAAAGTGGCGTGAGAGAACTTCTTGAACAACAACTAATTATTGACATGAGAGGACCTTTTGAATAGCACGCAACCATTTCCTCTTCCCTTGTCATCACACGTGGTTCATACAAGTTTTCGACCATTCTGCATTTAGACATAAAAGAAAAACAGGTGAAGTATTTTTGTTCCGGATAACATAAATAAATTATTGCTTGATTTATTAGAAATCACCTCAAATAAATAAACATATCCAATGATTGTGATAATATCCAAGGTCGTCATGTCCTCATCATCTTCCCCTTTTTGAAAATAAAAGCAGTCCTCGGCGCTGCTTAGTCTGAAATGTGGCTAACAAAAGAGACAAGATGTACATGTTGTATATGTATATGTCATCCATTTTTACTTCCCTTTGTTTTTCCACATATGAAACATGTATACATGAGTATTTTTCATAGTTTATGAAAAATAATGCCAAAATATTACAACAAGAAGTAGAATGTATGACAATATTGCAACTGAGTTTGCACATATAAGTGAACCTCTTATTTATATCAAAAGGTTGACAATTCTCATCACTAAACCATCCCAACATTGGTGAAGAAACTTGAATTGTTTAAAATTTACATGCTACAACAGGCTGAAATAAGCAAACATGCAACATGTCATTTGACAAAGAATCATCTCCAAGATTGGAGGTCATATAAAAATGATTAAACATTGGCACAATTATTTTCAAACATATTTGATCAAAATTTGATTTATTCCCTTTTTCACATGGCTCTTCCTCAACAATAGTTAATTTAATGGGTGCACTCAGAATTGTTGATGTTGTAGTTGTTTGATCATACGACAAAGTCAAATCATTAACATAGTTCTCTAAAATAGGTGGTGTGATGAAAGTAATAGGTGGCTCATCACGGGGTGCATTCAAATTGACAAGTCATTCATCATACTCATTTGGAGGTGGAAGATAAGTACCTTTGGCATTACCTCTTATGATCAACTCAAATGATGTAGCTACTCTCGATGGTAACGTGTCACATGGTGAATGTGATATAGCCCTCACAACAATTGTTGTGGTTGTCATCGTAGGCCCAGTAGCTGAAGGAACATCCATATCAACTCTTGGAATAAGCACCTTGCACTCTTTCTCCTTGTGGGAAACACGTTGTTTTATTTCCTGTTCATCTTTGCAAGCAAGACGAAAAATGATCCATAGGATAACACTTTTCATGACTTACTTCAATCCTCCCCGAAATGTATCCATAAAATCTTCTTCACTTTCTTCTAATGAGGAATGCAACAAGGTTGCTTGTAAATCATCATAATATTTTGATACGGTGTCACTACCTTGTTTTAAATGTTGTAACTTTTTAATCATGTCATGAGTATAATTAGCAGGAATGAATGTATGTCTCATGGCAAGTTTCAAATCATCCCAAGTAGTAGGTATATAATCAGGGTGTAACCGACAATATCCACTCCACCAAATAAAACATAACCGGTGAAAGAACCAACCGCGACCTTAACTTTCTTATGTTTAGTAAAATTATTGGAGCCAAATATATCATTTATTTCTTATTCCCATTCAATATATAAAGCCGGTCTAAAACGGCCATTAAATGATGGTATAGAAACATTAACCTGATCATGCACATTTGGAACTCTATGCACCTCTCGGAACTGTTGTTTTGGTGGCAGTCTCCCACGATCGAAGAAGCACATAGATTGACAACTCTGGATCCTGTCATGACTAGTACCAAAAACAAATTCCAAAAACATTGTTCCTATGAACTACTTGGACGTGGTGGTGGTGGTGGTGTGTCACAAATCCGTCAAGCCAATCTCATAAGAGTATGAGTTCTTACCCAGCAGTAGGTGGTGATCAGCAACCGGCGTAGTCAAAACTCTCAAAGCTTGGATATAGTGATTTCGAGGTAGCATCAAACACACGATGTAGATGTATGTGTAGCTGGGAAGGCTTATAATATATGGTAGCAAAAGATTAGCAATAATCAGTTCAGAGATTCAATGGTGAATAAACGCTCAACGACGGTACTGTGCTGGTCCTAGGGTACACCGTACTAGAGACGTGAACCTAGAACACTAACGAGTCACGTCAAAGCATAAATAGCAGCAATGGATGATATGAAGTAGCTCTGGATAGGAAGATATAATTCAATATCACAATGGCAGTAGAGATAGTGATGATAAATGATCCCAAGCACGATAAACTAAAACTATCGCTACAACTTGCCTCTTAAAAATATGATGTCAAATGTCTGATATTTTTTCTCAAGAATGCTACTGACTCAAGCCTTCGAATGGAAAAAATAACTTAATTCCGAGATCATATGAGGACTCAAAAAATTCGGGAACTGTGTGAAAAATATTGACAAACTGTGTTCGTGACGTTCGGAGAGCAAAAAGTGCTATTTAGAAGCCGATTTGGAGGTGACAATAATGAACTAGCTTGATGAACTATTCAGATGCGGCTCGTCGATATATCGAATTTGAGTACTCGCGGAGCCAGACTTCGTATGAGGAAGATACACGTGTTTTACTGAACAGTGCACAAAAGAGTTTTCAATCCGAGTTCTCATACGGGATTGAGTCTAGATAGATCCAAAATTTGTATTTGTTTTCTCTTCTCTCTTTTTTTCTCTCACTTTTTTCCTTTTTTGTCTCTCTATTTTTCTCTCACTTTTTTTTCTCTTTTTTTCTCTCACTTTTATTTGTCTTCTCTCGAACAACCAATTAAGATGCAGATTGGATTAAGCAAACATGTGAATGACCTCAAGTATGATAATGATAATGAACAATTGGAGCAAGTGGTGCATATTGATGGATGGTGGTGGGCGACAACGGAAGGAATGACAGCGGCGTGGTGGTGGTATATGGAAGCAGCGATGAAGATGGTGCGGCGGTGGCGTGACAACTTGTGAACAGAACTCGAAACTGTAAATGACTATACGCTAAGACCAGCAACTTGACACGATGATGCAACCGATAATTCAACTATGAAAGCACTAAAAAGAAAATTTCACACGCTCAGACTGGCTTGGACAAGAATGACTAGATCTAACTCCTTTTTGTGTTTTTTTGTTGGGTAATAGGTAAGAAAAATAAATCTATTCTAGGGCTAACTAGAAATTCTCACCGAGCAACCTGAAAACTGATACCACGTGGTAGAAGAGAGGGTGTCATGATCTTTCGATGAGATGGTGGCTATCGATTTGGTGGAGACGACTTTGACGATCCGACTACAAACGTGCACGGCGTTGTGCCTTAGGAATCGCTAAAGGAATCTCCAAGAGGTTATTGACCACTCTGGAGCACGATCAACCTGACCACGAAGGTCAATTCCTGCAAGAAATCGAAGAACAAGCAAGAATATGATATTGCAATCTTAATATTGTGAATATAGATGAAGTATTGATAAGGGTGGGGATCCGAAAGCGGTCTTAGTCTGGTCGTTGGACTAAAACAATGTACTAGGTTGATCTACTTATATAGGATCAAGGGGTGACGGCCAAGGAGGTGGGAGGACGTCCCAAGGCAGCCTAAAACTAACTCTTGATCGTACAAGTCCTATGGCCCAATTGGAGGTGATGCAAGACCTTTGGAGTTGTTGTTTGACTCGGATTCTGGTACAATGTCATATTGTTTGGGAGATATCTCCACGCCCCGGACGAATTTTAAGGAGATTCCAATTGGTCTGGAATGCACATAAAATCTTGTTTGCAGCCCAAAAAGAATCGCCCAATTCGGAGTCTGGATGTAAAAGTTGAATGTGTTTTGCTACAGGTATGTATGTGCACTCCGAATCTAACTCTAGAACGTGAAAGACTTGGACTCTATCTTCTCTTGGGCTAAAAGTGGCGTGAGAGAACTTGTTGAACAGCAACGAATTATTGACATGAGAGGACCTTTTAAGTAGATCCCAACCATTTCCTCTTCCCTTGTCATCACACGTGGTTCATACAAGTGGTCGACCGTTTTACATTTAGGCATAAAACTAAAATAGGTGAAGTATTTTTGTTCCGGATAACATAAATAAATTATTGTATGACTTTTATTAGAAATCACCTCAAATAAATAAACATATGCAATGATTGTGATAATATCGAAGGTCTTCATGTCCTCATCACCCACCATCTCCATCGTCAACCCTGCGACCCTGAGACGCAGGAACCTGCTAACGGCGATGGTCAACTTCTTATTGTCTCGGGCGAAATCACTCCAATACGTGTCGCGTGAATATATCTTGGCGGTCCTGGGCTCGCAGAAGGGCAGATACCCCTCCTCATGGATCCAGCACCATTTCCCCGCGATTCTTCCCACTTCTCACGAAGGTCCCCATACGGGTATATCTCCTTGCATTCGGGCCTTGGGATCAGGGTAATGGAGGCTAAAAGGGCGTCCCCTCCATGGATGCATGGATTGAAGTATTGGTGGAAGAGGGCCGTGTTGGGAGTGATCTCGATGAAGTTCTCGTAGATATGCGCGAATATGGACATGAATGTCACCGCATTAGGCGTGAAGTCCAGACGATGGATGCCATAGGTGTGCATGATGTCGACGAAGAATTCAGAGAAGGGCGGGCAAACCCCGCAAAAGAAATAGTCGACTAACAAAGGATACTTGTCTGGGCCACCTCCGGCCTCTCCCGGGGTCACGTGGGTGGCCGGATGTGCCGTCGTCCGGGTCGCCCACATGAACTGGTAGCACCGCTTTAGAGTGAGCTCATCGGGCCCCGGGGAGAAGTAGGCGAACTCCTTCCGCATCTTCGCCAACTCCTTCTCTGCGACGATAGCCTTCCCCTTCTTGCCTTTGGCTCCCTTCGGCGCCATAGCGACGGCGAGAGCTACGGCTGCCCAAAGCACAACTTTGAACCTCATGGAGTGGTGGGCCCACTAGGTGGACCCCTAGAACCCATTCGTCACTCCCGGCACACTGTTGGTAATGCTCAACACTTTACCGGAATCCAAATATCAACTTCCTATATATCAATCTTCCTTTCCGGACCATTTTGGAACTCCTCGTAACGTCCTGGATCTCATCCGAGACTCCGAACAACATTCGATTACCAACATCAATAATTCAACTATACCGAAAACGTCACCGAACCTTATGTGTGCAGACCCTGCGGGTTCGAGAACCATGTAGACATGACCGAGATACTCTCCGGTCAATATCCAATAGCGGGACCTGGACGTTTGTCGGTGCACTAAAGACTAGGGTACCTAGTGCCCATACTTGTGCACGGACTCAAAGATCCCCTGACGGCAGGGCATGAGAGGATCCAAACAAGATGCCCCCCAAGATTACCAAGGCCCTGGCATGCTTGCCTTGCCGAGAATATAACCAAGGCAACGCCCGTTTAGTGGGCGTGATGAACTCACCAATCACAAGAATTCGTCAAGCCTCCGCTGCTGGGACGACAACCGAAGCCCCCCTGGCAAGCTTCCTTGTCAAACGAAGACCCAATGCCCCGGCAAGATCCCTTGCCGGGATGACGGGCTAGGCACTAGAGGGGAACCACCCTTGCCACACTGCCACGGCCCCCAAATTCCACCGCAGGCGTCCAGGTGTCGAAATGCCTAGACACGTGTCTTCCCCAGCACATTGCTGACAAGGACAAGACGTGCATTTAATGCACCTGACAGCGGTAGATGGATAAGCACGACTCTAGGTTCACTGTAACTTCTCGTGAACCTACCATCGAGCACTGTAGGTGACCTCTTTGCCTATATAAGGAGGCCGTTAGCTGGTTCACAAGGGGTTAGACTATTTGGACACTGGCCAGAAGACGGTTATCATCAGTCACTATAACAAACAACAAAACGCTTAATACAACCAGGCGAGCAAGACATAGGGCTTTACGCGTAAGCGGCCCGAACCTGGGTAAAAAGGCTTGTCGGGTGTTGATCGTTAGCTCTCCTCTTGACGTCGTCTTTCCTCGCCGTATGATCAAAAGGCTTTTACGTTGATTCCCATAGGTCTTGACCTAGCATTGCCCACATCTTCGGCGCGCGAGGTAGGGGGTGCAGAGTTGTGCGTGAATCAGAGCAAGCTCAGCACCGGTTTCTTTGAAGTTTGGGTGCTACGCCGCGTTCCCCGGACACTGGGTACCGCGGCGGACGCTCTGTTCTGCTACGACTTCCCAAGGCATGCGCGAGCGCATTGCTGCGCGAGCGCGGGGCAGGGAGGTGGAGGCTCCAAGGGCGGCGTCGTCAGGCCGATGCGTCGCTCGGGGCCAACGCGTAGCTGTCGAGGGCGTGCGTGGGCGCTTCACAGAGGCCTCGGCGCATACTCCGGCGGATGCACCTCCGCGGAGTGATGCATAGTCGTTGAGGATGCGCCACATGGTCCGAAGCCCCGGCGCGCACTCCAGCGCGAGTGTTGCGCCCCTGAGAGCGTCGCATCATCACCCAAAGACGCGCTCGGGGGCTTCGCAAGCATGGCCTAGCAAGAGAAAAGCAAAGGGATTACACGCTGGCCGGATTTTTCTCCAAATGACGGTTACGGACCATAGGCAAGAAGTCTTTGCCGGAGTAAAGGCCGCCAGCAGCAGTGATTTCCTGCTTGCCGAGGGCTCCGACGCTGTGGCAAAAGGTTGAAGCCCCATGCAACCACGGCGTGAACAGATAAGTTTTTATGTTTAAGATTCAGATCTGAGGTAGATAGATTCTCTCTTTTTTCGCTTTGAAATTTTCCAATATTTTTGTGTGGAGTTTGCGCGTACTGGGACCTTCCCGAAGTTCGGTGCACCTTGTCTTTGTTCAAACTCGTTCAAACGACCTAAACGGCAACAGAGCGCCTTCAAAAAGTTGTGAACCTGATCAACAGAGCACGCGGCTACGTAGCACCGATTTCGTCTCAGGCGGCACTTGGTGATTTCCATGGTTGCACTGAACGCGACAAGGAGCCATGCTGGTAGTTGCAGGGAAGCTCCCAGATTATGCAAAGGCGAATCATACAAAGAATGGAATCGGAAGAGGGGAAAACGGTCTTTTCATTCATTTGTTTGAGGTATTCTCAAGCATATAACATGGATGATATGTACTACACTAACCTAGAACTATTGTCCTTGGAGAGGGACTACGCTCACCGGGTTGGAGTTTAGGAAGACATGGAGCGGCCCTCCGCATGATCCAGGCTGGTTCCTTCAGGACCAGCATTGCATGGAGGAGAACAAAGCCCGAAGAGATGGAGGAGTAGAAGGCTAGACGTTGACGGGAAGATGAGGCAGCTCCCGTCCGTTCGGCGTGGGAAAGAGCGAGCGGCAGACTGACGGCGATGGTACGGCCGGCGTTAGCCCGAGCACAGGCCCTCTTATGCATACAATGTCTGTAGGGGACCTGACCCTCTTCAATTGTCATCATCATCCGTCCCATCCTCGCCACTCCCACGCGAGGAAGGGCTTTTAGTCCCGCTCGAGCTCTCGTCGCAGCAGCCGAGACGCGCACCTGAGCTCCCGTATAGCTTGGCGGAGAGCACGTTACCCGCCATGTTCTTGAACCGGCGAACGTGCCTATCCTAGAGGGTATGGGTGCGGGCGAAGCTTTTCCACCCGCGGCCAAGGAATAGGGTCCGAGGCCCAGTACGCTCCACAACCACTGGCATGGCGCCGTTGCCGCAGCCATGCATGTAGAGCCACAGGGTCGGGGCCCCCTCTCTCTCCGTTGCCTCGGCGAAGACACCAGGGAGTCGGGCACGGGATCGTCTAGGCCCTCGTAACTGGATGAGGAACTCCATCGGGTTCCTTCCTATGTCAACTGCCTCAGGAGTATGCCCCGGGGAAGGCGGAGGCGTTGGAGTAGCGCTCCGCCTCCCCCGGCCTCGGCTTCCATGACGGCCGTGACCCCTCGCCCTTCCTCAACCACGGGCGCTCGGGCCGTCTTCCATCGCGGCGCCCCCAGAAGCTGTGGAATGATCCTAACGGGATCCTCTCGCCGCCCTGGTGGCCGACCCCGTCCCCTAACCATGGATAAGGGCTAGTGCCACCTACAGAAAGAAGAAGATTCTGAAGACCAAGGCTGAAGGGTTGGTGGATTCAGGAGGAGTTGGGTGAGCAAAACCCCTCGCAAACCCCTCCCAATTTATAGGACAGGGCGAGGGGGCTAGCCTCCCTTACTCCAGAAGCCACCACCCTTCTCGACCAATCGCCCGAGCTCACGAGCGAACACAGAACCGCCCTGCTGCACCAACGCATGCACGGACGGGTCCAGCCACTACTGCGCATTTCAACGCCACGTCTGCCACATGTCCGTTCATAACTACGTATGCCGCACGCGTGGCAGAGGCGTCTCAGTAGGCGGAGTGGCCACTCCGCTCACGACCTCCCACTTCCCGCATCCAATGAGCGACGTGGGGAAAGGCAACCACCAGCAGATCCAGCCATGAAGGCCGGTGCACCTCTTTGGGCCTGGCCCAACATCACTCCACACGCGTGTGTGGCCCAGGCCCGGGGGCTCTTCTCGGTGCACGCAAAGTGACCCTAACGGTAGGGCATGGCAGGATCGAGAAAAGATGCACCCCAAGATTACCAAGGCCCCGACAAGCCTGCCTTGCCGGGAAGATAACCAAGGCCACGCCCATGTAGTGGGCGTGATGAACTCACCAAGCACAAGACCTCGGCAAGCATCCCTTGCCGGGACGACAATTGAAGCCCCCGCGACAAGCTTCCTCGAAGGGCGAAGACCCAAGGCCCCGACAAGCTCCCTTGTCGAGATGACGGGCTAGGCACTGGAGGGCAACCGTCCTTGCCACAGTGCCACCGCCCCCAAAGTTCTAGTGCATTCCGCATGCGCCAGCGCAAGCGTCCAGGTGTCAAAACACCTGGACACATGTCTTCACCAGCACATTGCTGATAAGGACAAGTCGTGCAATTAATGCACCTGAGAGTGGTAGATGGATAATCACCACTCTAGGTTCACTGTAACTTCTCGTGAACCTACCACCAAGCACTGTAGGTGACTCCTTTGCCTATAAAAGGAGGCCCTTAGCTCATTCACAAGGGGTTAGACTCTTTGTACATTGGCCAGAAGACGGTTATCATCAGTCACTGTAACAAACAACGAAACACCTAATAAAACCAGACGAGCAGGACGTAGGATTTTATGCGTAAGCGGCCCGAACCTGGGTAAAACAGCTTGCTGGGTGTGGATGGTTAGCTCTGCTCTTGACGTCGTCTTTCCACGCCCTATGATCACAAGGGTTTAATGTTGATTCCCATAGGTGTCGACCTAGCATCGCTGACAACGTCCATTTTGGATCCTACATATTCTACGAAGATCTTATCGGTTGAACCTCTATGTCAAGGATTCACACAATCCTGTATATCATTCCCGTTGTCATTCGGTATGTTACTTGCCCGAGATTCAATCGTGGGTATCTCAATACCTATTTCAATCTCGTTACCGGCATGTCTCTTTACCCATTCTGTAATACAAGATCCCGTGACTAAATCTTTAGTCACATTGCTTGCATGGCTTGTTTGTGATGTTGTATTACCGAGTGGGCCCCGAGATACCTCTCCATCACGCGGAGTGACAAATCCCAGTCTTGATCCATACTAACTCAACAGACACCTCCGGAGATGCCTACAGAGTACCTTTATAGTCACCAGTAACGTTGCGACGTTTGATACACACAAGTCATTTCTCCGATGTCAGTGAGTTAGATAATCTCATGGTCATAGGAATGTATACTTGACATGCAGAAAATAATAGCAACGAAATGACACGGTCATATGCTACATTTATAGTTTGGGTCTTGTCCATCACATCATTCTCCTAATGATGTGATCCCATTATCATGTGACAATAGTTGTCTATGGCGAGGAAACCTTGACCGTCTTTGATCAACTAGCTAGTCAACTAGAGGCTCACTAGGGACAATGTGTTGTCTATGTATCCACACATGTATTTGTGTTTCCAATCAATACAATTATAGCATGGATAATAAACGATTATCATGAACAAGGAAATATAATACTAACGAATTTATTATTGCCTCTAGGGCATATTTCCAACAGTCTCCCACTTGCACTAGAGTCAATAATCTAGTTCACATCACTATGTGATTGTAATGAATCTAATACCATACAGTTTTGTGGCTTGATCATGTCTTGCTTGTGAGAGAGGTTTTTGTCAATAGGTCTGAGTCATTCAGATCCATGTGTGCTTTACAAATCTCTATGTCATCCCATAGATGTTGCTACCACGCGCCATTTGGAACTATTTGAAATGACTGCTCCACTATACGAGTCTAGTTTACTACTCAGAGTTATTCGAATTAGTGTCAAAGCTTACATGGACGTAACTCTTTACGACGAACTCTTTAGTCACCTGCATAATCGAGAAAATTCCTTAGTCCACTAGTTACGAAGGATAACTTTTGAACGTTATCCAGTAATCCATTCCTGCATCACTTCTGCACCCCTTGACAGATTCATGGCAAGGCACACATCAGGTGCGGTACACAACAAAGCATACTTTAGAGCCTACAGCTAAGGCATAGGGCACGACCTTCGTCCTTTCTCTTTCTTCTGCCGCGGTCAGGCTTTCGAGTCTTACTGAAAAATCACACCCAACAACACAACCAAGAACTACTTCTTTGACGATCTATTTTGAACTCCTTCAAAAACTTGTCAAGGCATGCATTTCGCTGAAAGTTATATTAAGCACTTTGATCTATCTCCGTAGATTTTGATGATCAATGTTCAAGTAGCTTAATCTAGGCTTTCCTTTCACAAAACACCTTTTGTAGCGACCCGACTCAAGACGAGTCAAGCCTCTGTGTTTCTGTGCCATCCCTGGATCAGTATGCTGGCACACACAGTACATCAATGTATATATCAAAGTGCAATCACATGTAAAATAGCGTAAAACTGATATATACCTTAAATATCTCAGCGGAAGCGGTCAAGGGAGTGGAGTCCCAATAAACACCAACGGCAAGTTGAGTGTAGACCGTAACCCTGAATCGTACTCTTACTCGTCGAAGAAAAATATCTGCAACATAAGACGTTGCAGCCGTGTTGGTCAGCATATTGAATATGCCGGCAAGTCACATAAGAGAGGGGTAAAGTAATAATCAACTATCTCTACATGCATATTTGGTCGGTGGAGCTAAGTTTTGCATAAAGCCAGTTTTATCCTACAACAAGAGGGGTTGAAAACAAAAATGTTACTACAATGTTTGTTGTTAACGAGATGGTTCCGCCAACCAGTTCTCGTACCCGAGTTGTCAATAATTCCCACATCACATATATTAAATGGTGTTGAGAAATCCAAATAACTTCAGTTCCTTTGGCTCAAGTCGTCCATGACCGTGGACACGGCTAATCGATTAGGTTTGAGTACTCTGCAGAGTTTTGCACA
This sequence comes from Hordeum vulgare subsp. vulgare, assembly GCF_904849725.1. Taxonomy (NCBI): domain Eukaryota; kingdom Viridiplantae; phylum Streptophyta; class Magnoliopsida; order Poales; family Poaceae; genus Hordeum; species Hordeum vulgare. Next base: position 299,924,037 of record NC_058521.1, on the reverse strand, counting down.
CGTTCCCCACAAGATTTGATCGCCTCCGGGTTTGTCCTCGCACTTCAGGGTGTTTGAAGACCGGATGATCAAAACATGGTCTTTCAACGGGTCCCTGTGAATCCCTGTCGGTGCCCATCCATTCCTACCGTTCTTCTACATCTGCTAGCACCGCCTGTCCAGAGTCGCCGCGTTGTCCAACCAAGCCAGAGCCCATAATGATTTGTGGCTGTGCAGGTAAGCCTTGGGTCTTGAAAATATCCATCCGTCTCTTTGAGCCTGGGTGAAGCTTTCCGCAGGATGACATGGCCTCTCCAGCATCCCGGGCATCCACTGGGTTTTCCAGGGAGCCGGTCAACCGTCCTTCACCCAGTGTTGCATTGCGTCCGAGGTCTTGAAAGTCTTGTCTTAGTCCGGTCTTGATTATTATATCAATCTCGCATCACTCGTGGTATACACTCAACCGATAACCCGTCTACTCAAGCATAGCATTAAGAAATTGTCGTCCCGGGGCCAAGTATCAGGGTTGTTGTGTTCCTACCACATGATACTACAACTAGAATATAGTTTCCAAGTACCTAGGCAGCATGCAATTGGGCATAGGATGGTAGAACTACAATGCATAAAACATAGGTGAAAGTATGATCAAAGTGACTTGCCTGTGATGTTGACGAAGAAGAATTCCTCGAGAAAATAATTTGATAGACTACTCGTCACTCTCCGATGAAAATCTATATAGCAAACATAGCATTCACATAAGCACTCATACTAGCAATCATTCTAACAATCAAAACAAAAGTGCGAGTGCGAAAGAAACCGAAAGAAACATCAAATAGAAATAAAGAGTCTTCTACTACGTCAACCACTAAATAGTTTTGTCTAACAGAAAAATAATAACAAGGAACTAAGATATAAGTTTAACTAAGATAGAATAAAGTCTTTTTCACAAAACTTTTGAAAGTTTTCCCAAACGGGATTTGAAACAACGGTGAAAACAATTGCACGTTACTACGGACTAGAATTGTTTTCATAAAAAGAAATAAACTAAAATAAGAACTTGTTACAAAACTACTGTTAACTAACATAACCAAAACAATAATAATGTTTCTGAAATAATAAACAAAATATTTTAAAACAAAAGTATAAAACGAATTAGCCGAAAACCGAAAAGCGGTGAAACAGAAATTGTTTCACATGCAATAAGGAGTCAAAATACTCAAACAACTCTGAAATGTTTACCACTGATACTTAAGATCACTAGTGATCAGTACAAAAAGGAATCAAATTAAAAGCTATTTTTAAACTCCTGGAATAGGCAAAACAGTGTTTAAACCAAATCTGCTCTAACTGATTTTTACAAATTTCAAACATAGACAAATTATATGTTTTTAAAAACTAGAGGAAATTTGTGAGCTACTGGAAAACGAATCAAAGTCATTGGACTTCGGGATTAAAAGTTGTGGCCAAAACAAAATTGAAAGTTTCTGGTTTTGCTATTTTGACGGAAAAAACTGCAGCTATCTAGTACTAACACGTGGCAAGCTGCGGAGGGGTGTTTGTTTGTTGTTTTGGAGCAAACGTCCTAAGGCTAGTAAAAGGGCTGGCTAAATTTTAAGTGGGAAAAATAAACCGCGGTTTACTGAACTAAAACGAAAGGGTATAGATGATCTAATCCTGGCCGTTGCATGAAGATCTAAGGGCTAAAAGAGATATCATGCAATTAACAGAGAGTTGGAGGAAGAGACTAACTTGGTTGACCGTGGCTAGCAGTGCTTGCACCGGCGAGGAAGAAGAGGGTGTCGCCGGCGAGGGGGAGAGGGGAGCTCCAGGGCGTCGAGACGTCGGGCGGCGGCGGTGGGGTGCTTCTCCTCCTCGGGGAAGAGGCGGCGGTGGAGAGAGAGTTCGGGGAGGGCTCCTCCTCCGCGGCGAGGCCGAGGTGCAGCAGCTTTCGGGCTGCTGCCGCTGCTCGCGGCGGCGGCTAGGGCGGCGGCGGGGTGAGGCGCCGGCGGCGGCTTGTGGAGGCGGCGGTGGAGAGACGGCGGCTAGGGTTGGGGAGAGGTGACGGTGGGGGGGGGGGGGGTTTATATAGGCTTAGGGGAGGAGAGTAAAAGGAAGGAGAGGGAGAACTTTGGGAAGGAAATCACGGGAGAGAAAATAGGAAAGAGAGGGAGAGGTGAACATGGGGAGTAAAAGGAAAAGGAGGGAGAGAAAGAAGGAAGGGGAGAAATAAGGAAAGGGGAGGGAGGACTCACGTGGGGAAGAGAAGAGAGATTGGGACGTGGGGGAGGGGCTTGGGGAGGGAGAGAAAATAGGAAAGGAGGAGACGTGGGGAGGGAGTGCATGCATGGAAGGTGCATGCGTGCATGCATGGGGCTGGGCTGAGCCCTTGTGGCTCGGCCTGGCAGTTCTATTTTTTATTTTTTTTAAACAAACTAACAGCAGCAAAAAAAAAGCACAGAAAGAAAACAAAACCGTAAAAAAAAAACAAAAATATATATGTTCCTAGCTAACAAAAGTAGGTACTAATATACATATAATACATATAGGAACCCTAGTTCCACCTAATACAACTTTTAAAAATAGTTTTTATGCAATAGGCCACACAAAGCGCATTTAAAAAAAACCCCACTAACAATAATTTGAAAGATTATAAAGTTTCCAAACCCAGTGAGATAGCTCCAAATAATATTCGAAACATTATGCACTTTAATTCGACAGGGGAGAAGTCATATTATCTCCACTCCAATAAATTGCCCGCAGTTTTGGAGTGTCATTTTCCTCCGCTCTCTCTCTCTTGCGTGCAAGAGAGTATTTTTCTCCGGGCTTTTCTCGCACGAGGAAATGCAAAAGAAATCAATGCAAGTATCTCCGTTCAAATTCTTTATAACCGAAGAAGTCATGTCATCTTCTCTCGTTGCTTTTAAAAGCTTGAATTTGAATTCACCGGAGAAGGGGAAAGTCATTTTATTCCCTCTCTTTCAAAAGTTTCGAAAAAGTTTCAATTTCACGCAAGTTTCAATCACTCAACAAACAAACAAACAAGCAAATCTAATAATTATATTTACATTCCAAAATTTATAATTTTAGGATGTTACACCTTTTAAACAACCCTTTATGCTTTCAGAAATTCTACATTATTTCCGATCAATAATATGCCAACCAAATATACTAATCAGAAATTCTATAGTCCTCCCACTCACTTCTTTGGAAATACAATTTCTCAGAAACCTTGTATAAACCCAAAAACTTTGATCATCTCATCAAAGGGTATATTCCGACTCCTAGATGCTTGCTTCAGACCACAGAAGGATTGCTGGAGCTCGCATACTTGTTAGCATCCTTAGGATCAAAAAAACTGTGTGGTTGTATCACATACAACCTTTCCTCGAGGATACCGTCGAGGAAACAATGTTTTGACATCCTATCTGCAACATTTCATAAATAATGCAGGAACTGCTAA
>NC_058521.1:299910598-299913098 GCF_904849725.1 Hordeum vulgare subsp. vulgare | reverse complement strand
TGTTTCGGAAAAAGTTAGAAATTAGGAAAGTACATTTTTTTAAACCGCTGCCCCGAGCGCTAAATAGGCCTGGGCCGATTCCCCCCCCCCCCCCACCGCCAGGGAATGGATCCCTTGGATCTCGGCCGACCGCCCCTCTTTTTCCCTCCTCTCTCTCACTACCCGATGGGCCCCGCGACCGAGCCTTCCCTCCCGTCGGTCATCCCTCTCCCTCTCCTTCCAATTCCCAGACCGAAACCGAGCAGCACCAGGAACCTCGGGATTTCCCTCCCCGATTTCCACATTTCCCCTTCCTTAGCTCTCCCCTCCCCTGGCCTATATAAACCCCCACCCCGGCCGCCCCCGTTCCCACCCCTACCCTGACGAGCCGTCGCCCGAAGCCCCTGCCACCGCCCGCCGGAGCAGCGAAGCTACTGCCACCTTCGGCACCTGGAGCAGTGCCCCGTCAGCAACCCCTCTCCGCCCGCCGCCTTCCCGAGGAGGAGGACCACCCCCGTCACTGCCGCCCCGTCCTCTCCAACGCCCCCGGAGCCCCCCTCACCCTCGCCGGCGACGCCACCGCGGGAGCAACCCCCCACTGCCGGTAGACTCCCTCCTCTTCTCTGTTCTTTCTTCTATTCTTTTTGTAGCCCTTAGATCTAAGAGGTGTGGTCTAGATTAGATCCCAGTATAACCCTTCGGTTTAGAGTAGAAAACCAGCGGTTTATTTTCACTTATTCTTTTAGCCAGTAGTTTTTGGTTAGCTTCGGCCGTTTGCTCCTAGCCTTGCAACAAACGCCCTCCGCAACCTATAGTAGCATGCCACGTGTACCCCCTGTTAGATACTATTTAACTTCAGTTTTTCTGCCTAATTGCAAAAACAGAAAAGTTTCTGTTTTGTTTTGGCCACAACTTTTGATCCCGAAGTCTAATCACATTGATTCTTGTTCCAGTAGACTCCAATTTTTCTGTATTTTTTAAAAACACATAATTTGTCTATGTTGAAATTTTCAAATATAAGTTAGATCAGATTTAGTTTAAACCTTTTTGCTACTGCTTCCTAGTGATAAAATCTTACTGTGGTAGAAGTTTCAAAATTTTTTTAAAGTATTTTCACTTGTGTTTTCAACAGAAACAAGGTTCTGCCATACCGGCGCGTGTTGAATTATTTTACTTAGGCTTTAACAAATCCTTACTTGTGATGTTATTTTTACTTGTGGCTTGATTGAAGTGCTTATGGTGTGCTTTGTGTTTGTATCGGTAGATCATCCGGAGTGCGAAGCGTGTTACTTAGAAGCGCTCGAGCAAGACAACTATCATCAAGGCAAGTCATTTTGATCATGTTATTTTACCTATGTTTTCGATGCATGGTAGATCACCTTTCTTTGCCCAATTGCATGCTGCCTAGGTACTTGGAAACTTTAGCATAAGTTGTAGTATCATGTGGTAGGAACACAACCACCCCTATACTTGGCCCCGGGACGACAATTTGTTAATGCTATGCTTGAGTAGACGGGTTATCGGTTGAGTGTATATCATGAGTGATGCGAGGTTGATATAATAATCAAGACCGGTTAAGACAAGATTTTCAAGACCTCGGACGCAATGCAACTCTGGGTGAAGGACGGTTGATCGGCTCCCTGGAGAACCCAGTGGATGCCCGGGATGCTGGAGAGGCCATGTCATCCTGCGGAAAGCTTCACCCAGGCTCGAAGAGACGGACGGAGACTTCAACACTCAAGGCTTACCTGCACAGCCACAAGTCATTATGGGCTCTGGCTTGGTTGGACAACGCGGCGACTCTGGACAGGCGGTGCTAGCAGATGTAGACGACCGGTAGGAATGGATGGGCACCGACAGGGATTCAGAGGGACCCGTTGAAAGACCATGTTTTGATCATCCGGTCTTCAAACACCCTGAAGTGCGAGGACAAACCCGGAGGCGATCAAATCTTGTGGGGAACGTGTGTAAAACTCTGCAGAGTGCCCAACATAATCGATTAGCCGTGTCCACGGTCATGGACAACTTGAGCCGAAGGCATTGAATTTCCCCTGAACTCTCGACACAACTTAATAATGATGTGGCTGTTAACAACTATTCGGGTACGAGAATTGGTTGGCGGAACCATCTCGTTAACAACAAACAATGTAGTAATATTTTGCTTCCAACCCCCTTGTTGTAGGATAAAACTGGCTTTATGTAAAACTTAGCCCCACCGGCCAAATATGCATGTAGAGATAGTTGATTATTATTTTACTCCTCTCTTTCATGACTTGCCCGCATATTCAATATGCTGACCTACACGGCTACAACGTATCATGTTGCAGAGTACTTTTCCGACCAGGAGTGAGGCTACGATCTACGCTCGGCGACATGCCCTTGGAGTCGGATGGACTCGTCTACCTGATGCTTCCGCTAGTCTTCGTTAGATATCTCATGAAATGGCCTTCAGCCACCTTATTGTAATCCTTTATTGTAATAAAATACTCTTTATGAGATTTCGATTAATAAAGCTGCGTGA
>NC_058521.1:299895598-299900598 GCF_904849725.1 Hordeum vulgare subsp. vulgare | reverse complement strand
TAACCACGTTAGTTACGATGACTTGTGAGTCGTCATTGGTGTGTGTTTTCCGACGGCCACAACTAAAACCTATTCTCAAAAATATTGTTTGTATTGTGTGTATCTCCCTCTCTTAACCGTCTCATCCCCAAAATCTCAACCCTACCAGATGGAGTATGAAGCTGGACTTGTAGTCTCTGGACCGATGACCCAGCTGGAAGCTGAAATATGGATTCAGAACATGGAGAACCACTTCGGGAGCAACTTGATCTGAAGGAAGTATGAAGTGGAACACGCTCACCATTACTTTACCCGAAGTGCTGCAATCTGGTGGAAAATGCACCATGCCATACAAGGATTTAGTGGAGCAGAAGCTTGGGACGAATTCAAGAAGACTCTGTTAAGATCCCGTCTTATTCAGAAGGGCTATGATAATCCGAAGGAGAAGACTTGTGCATGCAAGATCTGTGGAGAAATAGGACACACCCAGGAAGAACACAAGCATGGATGCACTCATTGTGAAAAAAATCACCCAGCTGAGGAGTGCCCAAGCAGTCAGGTGACCTGTTTCCTTTGTGAAGGAACCACCCACTACCCAGCTCAGTGTCACATTTACCCCAAGGTACAACAAGTTGTCAAGCAGCAGAAAGATGCAGTGAAGGAAACCCTCAAGAAGAAGATTCTAGAAGGACAGGTGATGAACGAAAATATTGAAGACCCTGATGGACAAGGTCTGACCAGATTTTTCTCCAATTCATGCTACTCATGTGGAGAAGAAGGACATTATTCATAGGATTGCACGAAGAGAAGCCAAGAGTATCTGGGAAACTTCCCGACGAAAGAAGTGGAGTTTGATCCACTTGAAATAGAAGAACTGGCAAAAATAAAGGAGTCCGGAAAGAAGAAAAAGTACCCTCGGAAGAACCAAACCTCTGCAGACATAGACCTGAGTCATGTCAGATGTTACAAGTGTATGAAATTTGGCCACCACAAATACATGTGCTCACGAAGGAAGCCGGGAACCCAAGGAGCAAAGGCAACCACTAAGACGCCTCGAGACTGGTCAGAACTCATTTGCTTTTGTTGCAAGGAAGAAGGACATTTTGCCAGCGATTCTCCACAAAGGAAGAAAGCTAGAATGGAGTAGTTAGGTTTGGACCATGGCAATAAGTGTAATCTGAAGCACTCTTGTTTTTCATGAGATCATGGAGTGAAAAATTTGTAACAGAAGTCCCTGAGATTGTAATAACATCATGAATAAATGGAATTTGTTGTCTCATGATTGCCTATGTTGAAACTGTATGCATTGTTTCTCTTCGAGCAAAGATCTCTGAACATTATGAGGATATGAGAAAATATGGTCTATGCAGGCATGAGTATAATTCATTTTAGTGTGGTAGTAATCGGTAAACCCACAGGATCCACTGAGTAGGAGTGTACCATGATCTGAGCACCTATTTACTGACACCTGCAGATGACAACTCTCTACGAGTCATTCCTCAAGGGCCCAGAAACGATCATGACCCTGACCAGTGATCACGATTAACCAAAAATCCTGAAGGACATGATGAAGCACATTCACCTTGAAGGAGATGCAGTCTACAAAGGCTACCCGTTCATGGAGAATGGAGTGGAACTTTGGTATGTGGAAGTACACGTCCACCATGTGAAAGGAGTTTGTCCAAAGACTATGGGGCAATACTTATTCATTTCACGTGTACCACGAGCTACCTTCGTTGATGCTGTTCGTGAAGCTGCCATGGAAGCCATACGTCAGATCAGAGAAATTCTTGAAGCAAGACTCCGTCATACCCAGGAATACCTGAGTGAGGTACGTACGGAGAAGATGGAGATGAAGCTCATGACCACCATGATGAAGCAAAAGATGGATGGTTTCAAGGAACACATTGGAAAGTTCGAGTGGAACTAAAGTACCTCCAAGAAAGACAGATGAATAAAGTTGGCGGAAATGCTTGACCATACCGAACAATGTGGATGGCAGCATCTCTAATAGAGTACTTTTGAATTGGAGTTTTTGATAAGAAATTAAGGATGTAATAAAGGATTGATTATGAAATGCATATGATTTATGGAAGAAGCTATGATGGATCAGCAAACGTTTTCTTAGGAGCATACGAAAACCTGTGTGTTGTGAAGATACGATAGATGTTTTGTTCAGCTTGCAGAACCAATGGATTATCCGAACTTCGTTCGTGGACAAGAGAAATTCCGCAGTGCTTGTGAGGATGCCCAAGTGTTACAATGCGAGATTCGCTAAACCTTATACAGAGAAATGATTTGGGTGCGGAATGGATTGATCACCATGACGACTTACTCTTATCATTTATCTTGCTATTCGGAATGGTAAATCTGAGAGACTTACCCACCTAGAGAGACGACGTTCTTTGAAGCTTTTGTTTAAGCCTTAGAATGGTACTAGGAAAGCCCCAAGTACATGGAATTTGTTGTCACGCGTAGGAAATTTTACGGTGAGAATGAAACCAAGACCCTCTCTCTGCACGATAACCACAAATGGTAGACCACCATGAGAACCATTGATATGTTATTTAGAATTGACCTCGAGACTGTCAGAAGACCTAGTAACGGAAGAAGCTTGTGTCAATAGAAGAACCCTCGATTTCGATGACAACGTTATGAATATAATGGAAGAACATCACCTGAGGAGTTAGTATGAAGACTGTGAGAAGTCAGTTGCCAAAACCCCACAGGATCGTTAAAACCTTTTGAGGGACCAGTATCTCTCATTTTAAGTGTGGTAGCATCCCACCTTGCCGGAGATTGGATTTGTTAGAAGACCCCCAAACGCTAACCTTTCTTTCTAGCCTCTTCGAATCTCGAGGACGAGATTCATTTTAAGTGTGGTAGTTTGTAACATTCCAAAATTATAAATTTTGGAATGTCAATATAATTATTATTAGATTGTTTGTTGGTTGCCTGAGTGATTGAAACTTGTGTGAAATTTGAATCTTTTTGAAACTTTTGAATGAGAGGGAATAAAATGACTTTCCCCTTCTCCGGTGAATTCAAATTCAATCTTTTAAAAGCAAAGATTGAAGATGACATGACTTCTTCAACTTTAAAGAATTTGAACGGAGATTTTTGCATTGAATTATTTTGCATTTCCATTCGTTTTTCTTCGTGCAAGAAATGCCGGGAAATACATTCTAGAGAGGAGGGACATGACCCTCAAACCCACGGGCATTTTGAAAGTTATTTGAACCCTAAAACTTAGAGGGTCATTTGAAAATTATTTGCAAAAGAAAATAAATCTTTTAGGCAATTTTGTGAAAATAATTTTTTCTGAAGTTTTTATTTTTGCCATGGAAAAATGCCCATCATTTATATTTTATTTTTATGATAATTTTAGTATATAGAAACTCTTTATTCCGATTTGATTTGAATTCCCTTTTATCGTTTTAGTTTCCTAGTTTTAAAATAGGAAAGGAAATCATTTTTATTAGGAAACTCCAGGTGGCCCATTAAGATCTTTCCCTATTTTGGCCCAACAGAAGTTCATCTCCTACCTCTCCTCTCCCTCATGTCACAGAAATTTGCCTTCCATGGACAGGGGAATCCCCACCTCCGGGATTGGCGAAGCACCTTCCCTCCCAGCGCCTCCCGTCGCCTCTATAAGAACCCCCATGGCCTCCTCGTTCCGTTCCCGTTGAAACCACCGCCTCTCCCCACCTCCTCGTCCCCCTGCACCTCGCCGGAGTCGGCACCAAAGAGCTCACCGTGCTCCTCCACATCGCCCCTGCACCCCTCCCCTACCTCGCTGCAGCCCTCCCCCCTGCCGAGCCCTCCCCACCCCGCCGCCACCTCCCCTCCGCCGCCCCACCCCACCCCGTCGCCCCCCCTCCCCCGTGCTGCTCCTCCCCATCCCCATCGCCACTACCAAGGAGCCAGAACCTCCCGTCCGCACCCCCCCTGCAGGCTCCCTCCAACTCGCCTCCCTCCCCCAGGAGTCTCCACCGGCCCCTTCCCCACCCTCGCCGGCCACCCCCCCACGCCGGAGCGGCTCCCCGTGCCAGCCACCTCGCCGGAGCAGCCACTGCTGCATCCAGCCATGGTAACTCCTCCTCCTCCTGTTTCTATTTTTTTCTTTTTCTCGGTTTGCCCTTAGATCTATTTCCAACGGTATAGATTACATAGGTACTTACCCCTTCGGTTTTCTAAAAAGAACCGGCGGTTGTTTTATTTAATTAGTTAGCCAAAGAGTTTTCTTCTAATGTGCGGACGTTTGTTAGTTTAGCACCAATCTTGTTTAGCCCATAACGTTTGATCCCGAAGTCCACTAGAGTTGATTCTTTTTCCAGTAGCTCACAAATTTCCTGTAGTTTTTAAAAACATATAATTTGTCTATGTTTGAAATTTGCAAATTTGAATTAGATCAGATTTAGTTTAAAGCTTGTTTTGCCTATTCCAGGAGTTTAAAAATAGCTTTTAATTTGATTCCTTTTGGTACTGATCACTAGTGATCGTATTTATCGGTGGTAAAAATTTCAGATTTGTTTCAGTATTTTAGCTCACTGTTTCTTGTGAAACAATTTCTGTTTCACCTTTTTTAGGATTTCGGCTAATTCCTTTTCTATCTTTGTTTGAAGATATTTTCTTTATAATTTCAGAAGTATTATGTTTTGTTTTTGTTAGTTAACAGTAGTTTTGCAACAAGTTTTTATTTTATTTTTATTTGTTTTCACGAAATCAATTCTAGTTCCTTAGTAACTTGCAATTGGTTTTCCCACTGTTTCAAATCCCGTTCGGCAATACTTTCAAATAGTTTTGTGAAAAATACTTTATTTTATCTTAGTTAAACTTATATCTTAGTTCCTCGTTATTATTTTCTGTTAGACAAAAACTATTTAGTGTTTGACGTAGTAGAAGACTCCCTAGTCTTATTTGAAGTTTCTTTCGGATTCCTATTCGCTCTCTCTTTTGTTTTGATTGTTAGAATGATTGCTAGTATGAGTGCTTATGTGAATGATATGTTTGTTATATAG
>NC_058521.1:299880598-299888098 GCF_904849725.1 Hordeum vulgare subsp. vulgare | reverse complement strand
ATCGGAGAATGACGAATAGTTCTATCATGTATTTCCCGAGAACGAAAATTCTTCTTCGTCAACATCACCATGCAAGTCATTTGATCATGTATCACCTATGTTTTATGCATTGTAGTTCTACCATCCTATGCCCAATTGCATGCTGAGTAGGTACTTGGAAATTATGGTTACATATTGTAGTATCATGTGGTAGGCACCCAACAACCCCGTTAATTGGCCCGGGACAACAAATTTCATATTGCTATGCTTGAGTAGACGGGATTCTAGTTGAGAGTTTATCACGAGTGATGCGAGATTACTTTAATAACCAAGACCGGTTAAGTCAAGACTTTTCAAGACCTCGTGATGCAATGCAACTCTGGGTGAAGGATGGTTGATCGGCTCCCCGGAGAAACCAGTGGATGACCCGGATGCTGGAGGCGGCCATGACATCCTGCGGAAAGCTTCACCCAGGCTCAAAGAGACTGACGGATATTTTCAAGACCCAAGGCTTACCTGCACAGCCACAAGTAATTATGGGCTCTGGCTTGGTTGGACAACGCGGCGACTCCGGACAGGCGGTGCTAGCAGATGTAGAAGAACGGTAGGATTGGATGGGCACCGATAGGGATTCAGAGGGACCCGTTGAAAGACCATGTTATGACCATCCGGTCTTCAAACACCCTGAAGTGCGAGGACATACACGGAGGCGATCAAATCTTGTGGGGAACGTGTGCAAAACTCTGCAGAGTACTCAAACCTAATCGATTAGCCATGGCCACGGTCATGGACAACTTGAGCCAAAGGAACTGAAGTTATCTGAAATTCTCAACACAAATAACAATATTGATGTGGGTATTATTGACAACATGGGTACGAGAATTGGTTAGTGGAACCATCTCGTTAACAACCAACAATGTAGTAACATTTTCCTTTTAGCCCTCTCTTGATGTAGGAGAAAACTTGCTTTTCGCTAAAAACTTATAGCCCCACCTGCCATATATGCATATAGTATAGATGATTACTTTTCACCCCTCTCTTATGTGACTTGCCGGCATATTCAATATGCTGACCTACACGGCTGCAACATCTTATGTTGCAGATATTTTTCTTCGACGAGTAAGAGTACGATTCAGGGTTACGGTCTACACTCAACTTGCCGTTGGTGTTTATTGGGACTCCACTCCCTTGACTGCTTCCGCTGAGATATTTAAGGTATATATCAGTTTTACGCTATTTACATGTGATTGCACTTTGATATATACATTGATGTACTGTTTGTGCCAGCATACTGATCTAGGGATGGCACAGAAACACAAAGGCTTGACTCGTCTTCAGTCGGGTCGCTACAGAAATGGTATCAGAGCACATGTTGACTGTAGGACGTGACCCTAGAAACTGGAAACTTCTTAGGATAGGATCTCTCAAAAATCTTATTTTTGAAAACACCTTTCACTTCTCATCTCTTCTGATTTCATCAAATGTTCTCTCGCACCTCAAAGAGTTATGGAACAACCTTTCCTCTTTTGACCTCATGAAAAATCAACTGAGTTCTACCCCAAAGTGAAGAGGATTTCACCATGCATTTGACAAATCGAAGCTACACCAATTGAAGACTAAGAAGACCCGAAGAAATCGAAGACCCTGAAGCGTTTGAATAATTATATGACCATTAGAAATCGAAATCCCTGTTACATACCCGTTAGTTACGATGATTTGTGAGCTGTCATTGGTTTGTGTTTTCCGACAGCCACAATTAAAACCTATTCTCAAAAATATTGTTTGTATTGTGTGTATCTCCCTCTCTTACCCGTCTCATCCCCAAAACCTCAACCCTACCAGATGGAGTATGAAGCTGGACTTGTAGTCTCTGGACCAATGACCCAGCTAGAGGCTGATATATGGATTCAAAACATGGAGAACCACTTCGGGAGCAACTTGATCTCAATGAAGTATGAAGTGGAACACGCTCTTTAGTACTTTACCCAAAGTGCTGCTATCTGGTGGAAAATGCACCATGCCATACAAGGATTTAGTGGAGCAAAAACCTAGGGCGAATTCAAGAAGACTTTGTTAAGATCCCGTCTTATTCAGAAGTGCTATGATAATCCGAAGGAGAAGACTTGTGCATGCAAGATCTGTGGAGACATAGGACACACCCACGAAGAAAACCAGGATGGATGCCCTCATTCTGAAGAAAATCACCCAGTGGAGGATTGCCCAAGTAGTCAGGTGACTTGTTTCCTCTATGAAGGAACCACCCACTACCCAGCCCAGTGTCACATCTACCCCAAGTATGCCTGAAACCCACAGACCCCAGACTAATAAGGATCAAGTACTATCTTTTTGGAGAAGGAAACTTTTATCAGCAAACGTTTTCTTAGGAGCAAAAGAAAACCCGAGAGTTGTGAAGAAACGATAGATGTTTGTTCAGCTTGCAGAATCATTGGATTTATCCGAACTTCGTTCCTGGACAAGAGGAATTCTGCAATGCTTGTCAGGATGCCCAAGTGTTAGAATACGAGATTCACTAAGCCTTATAAAAGGTAATGATTTCAGTGCGACATGGCTTGGCCACCATGACAACTTACTATTAGCATTTTCTTGCTATTCGGAAAGGTAAATCTAAGAGACTTACCCATAGTGAGAGACGACGTTCTTTGAAGCTTTTGTTTAAGCCTTAGAATGGTATGATGAAAGCCCCATGTACATGGCATTTGTTGTCACGCGTAGGAAATTTTACGGTGAGGATGAAGACAAGACCCCTCTCTCTGCAGGGTAACCGCAAATGGTAGACCACCATGAGAACCATCGATATGTTATTTAGAATTGACCATGAGACTGTTAGTTAAGAAGACCCAGTAACGGAAGAAGCTTATATCAACGGAAGAGCACTCGATTTTGATGGAAAACGTTATGAATATAACGGGAGAGCATCACCAAAGGATTTAATATGAAGACTATGAGAAGTCAGCTACCGAAACCCCAGAGGATCGTTAAAACATTTTGAGGGACCAGTAATCTTCATTTTAAGTGTGGTAGCATCCCACCTTGCCGGAGATTGGATTTCTTAGAAGACCCCCAAAGCTAACCTTTCTTTCTAGCCTCTTTGAATCTCGAGGACGAGATTCACTTTAAGTGTGGTAGGTTTGTAACATCCCAAATTTTGGAATGTTAAAATAATTATTAGATTGTTTGTTTGTTTGCTTGAGTGATTGAAACTTGTGTGAAATTTGAAACTTCTCAAAAACTTTTGAATGAGAGGGAATAAAATGACTTTCCCCATCTCCGATGAATTCAAATTCATTCTTTTAAAAGAAAAGAGAGAAGATGACATGACTTCTTCAACTATAAAGTATTTGAACGGAGTTTTCATTTGAATCCTTTCAAAATATTTGCCGTTGCTTCTATATTTTTTCATCCCCGAGAAAATGCCCCGACAAAATTCTTGCACGCAAGAAAGAGCGGAGGAAAATGACCCTCCAAAAACCAGGGCCATTCATTGAAATATTTTGAGCCAAGAAAAAACCAAAATTTAATTTGAGAAAATAATTGCAAAAATAAATAATGCTTTTAGGGATTTTTTGGAAAAACATTTTTTTAAGTTTTTTTTTTTGGCCGTGAAAAAATGCCCATCATTTAGATTTTATTTTTTTGATAATTTTAGTATGTAGAAACTCTATATTCCGAATTGATTTGATTTCCCTTTTATCGTTTTAGTTCCCTAGTTTTGAAAAAGTAAAGAAATCGTGTTTAAATGGAAATAAACGGTGGCCCATTAAGACCTTTCCAAAAACTGGCCCAACAGGATCTTCTTCTTCCTCTATCTCCTTCCTCACGTGCACACGACCTTCCTTAGCCATGGACACGGAAATCCTCCCTTCCCGATCTCCCTCTCCATTCCATCCCATCTCCTCCCGAGCCCCCTATAAGAAACCCACCCGGCGTCCTCGTTCCATTTTACCAAAGAGATGCCACCCTCATCGTCTCTAGCCGCCGGCCACCTCGCCGGAGTAACCCTGCCCTGGTCGAGTCCACGAGCTCTCTGCCGACCTCCCCATGGCCCCTACCCTCGCTGCACCACATCCCTGCGCGCCCCACCCCTTCTCCGCCGATTCCCCACCCCGCCGGTGACCTCCCCACCTCGCCGGAGCAGCTACCTCGCCGGAGTTGTTCCTGTGTGTCACCCATGGTGAGATTCACGAAATCCTGTATTGCAGTTTTTTCAGAAAATTTCAATCTTAGAAAATTCATATCTATTAGTCTATAACTCCGAATTAGGTGAATCTTTTTGCGTTGGATCACAAATTTTATGCAGATTCTGCAGATATATAATTTGTCTATATTTGGGCTTATAAAAATTGAGTTAGATCAGATTTGAATTAAAACTTGTTTTGCTTATTTCAGGAGTTTAAAAATAGTTTTTCATTTGATTCTTTTTGCTGCTGCTTCCTATTGATCATATCTTTCAGTAGTTTAAGTTTCAATGTTTTTTAAATAATTTTACTTAGGGTTTTAAGCAAAACAGATTCTGTTTTGGCCTTTCTTGTTTTCTTGCTATTTCTTTTGTATTAATTGTTCTTAATTTGTTTTTTTTGTAATTGTGACAAGTTATATTTTGTTTTCTGATATTTACCAGTAACTTTTGAACAACAACAAAATTTTATTTTATTTATTCTTATTGGTTTGCATGGAATCAATTCTAGTTCTATACTAACTTGCGAATTGATTTCATTGCTAGTTTGATTTCGTATTTTGAAAATACTTATAAAATAATATTGTTTTGTAAATTTTACTTCTGTTATCTTAGTTATTTTATATTTTGTTTTCTGTTATTTTTTCTATTTTAGTGTTCTATTTTCAGTTAGAACAAAAACTATATAGTGTTTGATGTAGTAGAAGGCTTCCTAGCTTCTTTGAAGTTTCCTTTGGATTTTTATCCGCCCTCTCTTATTGACTTTTGATTGCATCAAATTTTATTGCTGTTTGTTAATTGATTGCTAGAATGATTGCTAGTGTGAGTGCTTATGTGAATACTATGTTTGATTATATAGATTTCATCGGAGAGTGACGAATAGTTCTATCACGTATTTCCCGAGAACGAAAATTCTTCTTCGTCAACATCACCAGGCAAGTCATTTGATCATGTATCACCTATGTTTTATGCATCGTAGTTCTACCATCCTATGCCCAATTGCACGCTGAGTAGGTACTTGGAAATTATGGTTACATATTGTAGTATCATGTGGTAGGCACCCAACAACCCCGTTAATTGGCCCGGGACGACAAATTTCATATTGCTATGCTTGAGTAGACGGGATTCTGGTTGAGAGTTTATCACGAGTGATGCGAGACTACTTTAATAACCAAGACCGGTTAAGTCAAGACTTTTCAAGACCTCGTGATGCAATGTAACTCTGGGTAAAGGACGGTTGATCGGCTCCCTCGAGAAACCAGTGGATGACACGGGATGCTAGAGACGGCCATGACATCCTGCGGAAAGCTTCACCCAGGCTCAAAGAGATGGACGGATATTTTCAAGACCCAAGGCTTAGCTGCACAGCCACAAGTCATTATGGGCTCTGGCTTGGTTGGACAATGCGGCGACTCCGGACAGGCGGTGCTAGCAGATGTAGAAGAACGATAGGATTGGATGGGCACCGACAGGGATTCAGAGGGACCCGTTGAAAGACCATGTTTTGATCATCCAGTCTTCAAACACCCTGAAGTGCGAGGACATACACGGAGGCGATCAAATCTTGTGGGGAACGTGTGCAGAACTCTGCAGAGTACTCAAACCTAATCGATTAGCCATGTCCACGGTTATGGACAACTTGAGCCAAAGGAACTGAAGTTATCTGAAATTCTTTTCACCCCTGCCATATATGCATATAATATAGATGATTACTTTTCACCCCTCTCATATGTGACTTGCCGGCATATTCAATATGCTGACCTACACAACTGCAACGTCTTATGTGGCAGATATTTTCTTCGACGAGTAAGAGTACGATTCAGGGTTACGGTCCGCCCTCAACTTGTTCTTGGTGTTTATTGGGACTCCACTCCCTTGACTGCTTCCGTTTAGATATTTAAGGTATATATCAGTTTTATGGTATTTCCATGTGATTGCACTTTGATATATAAATTGATGTACTGTGTGTGCCAACATACTGATCCAGGGATGGCACAGATACACAGCGGCTTGACTCGTTTTGAGTCGGGTCGCTACAGAAATGGTATCAGAGCACATGTTGACTGTAGGACGTGACCCTAGAAAGTGGAAACTTCTTAGGATAGGATCTGTCAAAAAAATCTTATTTTCGAGAACACCTTTCACTTCTCATCTCTTCTAATTTCATCAAATGTTCTCTCTCACTTCAAATAGTTATACAATCCCCTTACCCCTTTGACCTCATGAAGAATCAACGGAGTTCTACTTCAAAGTAAAGAGGATTTCACCATACATTTGAAGAATTGAAGATACACCTATTGAAGACCCTGAAGCGTTCGAATAATTATATGACCATTAGAAGTCCAAACCCCAATTATATACCCACGTTAGTTACGATGATTTGTGAGCCGTCATTGGTGTGTGTTTTCCGACGGCCACAACTAAAACCTATTCTCAAAAATATTGATTGTATTGTGTGTATCTTCCTCCCTCTCTTACCCGTCTCATCCCCAAAACGTTGGACCCAATAGATGGCGTATGAAGCTGGACTTGTAATCTCTGGACCAATGACCCAGCTGGAAGTTGAAATATGGATTCAGAACATGGAGAACTACTTCGAGAGCAATTTGATTTCCAGGAAGTATGAAGTTGCACACGCTCTTCAGTACTTTACCCAAAGTGCTGCTATCTGGTGGAAAATGCATCATGCCATACAAGGATTTATTGGAGCAGAAACTTATGACGAATTTAAGAAGACTCTGTTAAGATCCCGTCTTATCCAGAAGTGATATGATAGCCCGATGAAGAAGCCTTGTGCATGCAAGATCTGTGGAAAAATAGGACACACCCAGGAAGAAAACCAGGATGGATGCCCTCATTGTGAAGAAAATCACCAAGCGGAGGATTGCCCAAGTAGTCAGGTGACTTGTTTCCTGTGTGAAGGAACCACCCACTACCCAGCCCAGTGTCACATCTACCCCAAGTATGCCTGAAACCCACAGACCCCGGGACTAATAAGTATCAAGTACTATCTTTTTGGAGAAGGAAACTTTTATCAGCAAACGTTTTCTTAGGAGCAAACGAAAACCCGAGAGTTGTGAAGAAACGATAGATGTTTGTTCAGCTTGCAGAATCATTGGATTTATCAGAACTTCGTTCGTGGACAAGAGAAACTCTGCAACGCTTGTGAGGATGCCCAAGTGTTAGAATACGAGATTCACTAAGCCTTATACAAGGTAATGATTTCAGTGCGACATGGCTTGGCCACCATGACGACTTACTATTATCATTCTCTTCCTATTCGGAATGGTAAATCTGAGAGGCATACCCCTAGTGAGAGACGATGT
>NC_058521.1:299848098-299868098 GCF_904849725.1 Hordeum vulgare subsp. vulgare | reverse complement strand
AAATAATATGTTTTTGAAAACTACAGAAAAATTGTGATCTACTGGAAAAGATTCAACTCCATTGGAGTTCTGGATCAAAAGTTAAGAGCAAAACAGAATTGAAACTCTCACTATTTTTGAAGTACAACAAAAAAAAACAGAGTAACTAACTAGTGCACGGGAGGGGGTACGTGTCAGCTCCTGATTCGCTAAGGGTGTGTGTGTTGCGGGGATAACCAGCAAACGGCCGGTTTGTAAGTAAAATATTTTGGATAACTTAACAGGTTGACCGGTTCTTTTTAGAAAACCGAAGGGGTTAGTTCCTTCTAACCTACACCGTGGGATCTAGATCTAATGGTGAAAGGAATAGATAAAAAAGAAAGGAGAGGGAGTTACCTGCGTGCTACAGGGAAACCAGCGACAGCAGGGAGGAACGACGGCGAGGAGGGGCACTCCAGCGAGGGAACCGGCGGCGTGAAGGGGTGGAAACGGCGGAGGGGTCCCGGGCGGGCTGATTTTCCACTCGATGGTGCGGTTCCAGGCGGTGGCGAGGAGGGCGTCACTTCCTGGCGAGCTCCTATCCAGCCAAAGGAAGGACCAACGGCGAGGGGTGTTGGCCTGTAGGGGAGCGACGAGGTGGGGGAAAGTGGCGTGGGGGGGGGAACGGGAGCGGTGTGGCATGGGATGTTCCAGGGGGAGCTGGAGGGGCTCCCTAGCGTCGGTGGTTGGCGTCACGGGCTCCTGGTGCTTTGGCGAGGCAGGGAAAGTGATGGTGGTGGCGTGGTGCCTATAGGCAGGGAGAAGATGAATTTCCTAGGGGAACGGAACGAGGAGGGGCAGGCCATCCTTTATAGTGGCGAGGGAGGTGCTGGGAGGGAAGGAGCTTCGCGAATCCCGGAGAATAAAAATTGGGAGGAAGCTTCCTGGTGCGTGGCCATGGCAGAGAAAGAAAGAACGAGGGGAGGAAGAAGAAGGTGAGTTATGGGCCTGATTTGTTTCCTAAAGTGGCCGAGGGACTTTCCTAAAATAAAGATCTCTTTCCATATTTATTAAAACAGGAATTAAAACTATTAAAAGTAAATGGAATATTTTTCGGAATATAGGGGTATAATATATTAACATTTTCAGAAAAATAAATCCAAAAAGATGGGCATTTTTCCACTACCAAAATAAATACTTCAAAAAAATGTATTTTTTAGAAAACCCCTAAATTGGTTTATTTATTTACTTTGCAAATATTTTTCAAATAAACCTTGGGTTTTATGGTCCAAATATTACAAAGGAATATCCCCGGTTTGGAGGGTCATGTTCCTCCTCTCTTTCTTGCTTGGCAAGGATTATTTTCGGGGTATTTCTCGGGGAAGAAAAATATAGAAGCAAGGGAAAATATTTGAAAGAATTC
Source organism: Hordeum vulgare subsp. vulgare (assembly GCF_904849725.1). Lineage (NCBI taxonomy): Eukaryota > Viridiplantae > Streptophyta > Magnoliopsida > Poales > Poaceae > Hordeum > Hordeum vulgare. The sequence goes on along the minus strand of NC_058521.1, from coordinate 299,866,717 downwards.
AAATGCAAAACTCCGTTCAAATTCTTTATAGTTGAAGAGGTCATGTCATCTTCTCTCATTGCTTTTAATTGGATGAATTTGAATTTATCGGAGAAGGGGGAAGTCATTTTATTCCATTCATTCAAAAGTTTTTGAAAAGTTTCAGACTCCACTCAAGTTTCAATCACTCAATCAAAAAACAAACAATCTAAAAATTATTTTTAACTTTCCAAAATTTGGGATGTTACAAACTTACCACACTTAAAGTGAATCTCGTCCTCGAGATTCGAAGAGGCTAGAAAGAAAGGTTAGGGTTTGGGGGTCTTCTAACAAATCCAATCTCCTGCAAAGTGGGATGCTACCACACTTAAAATGAGAGCTACTGGTCCCTTATGACTTTAACAATTCTTTGGGGTTTTGGCATCCGACTCCTCACAGTCTTCATACTAACTCCTTTCGTGAGGCTCTTCCGTTATATTCATAACGTTTCCATTAAAACGAGGGTTCTTCTGTTGATATAAGCTTCTTCCGTTACTGGGTCTTCTTAACTGACAGTCTCGTGGTCAATTCTAAATAACATATCGATGGTTCTCATGGTGGTCTACCATTTGTGGTTATCCTTCAGAGAGAGGGGTTTTGGTTTCATCCTCACCGTAAATTTTGTTACGCGTGACAACAAGTGCCATGTACATGGGGCTTTCAACATACCATTCTAAGGCTTTAAACCAAAGCTTCAAACAACGTCGTCTCTCACTATGGGTAAGTCTCTCAGATTTACCATTCTGAATAGCAAGATAAATGATAAGAGTAAGTCGTCATGGGGATCAATCCATTCTGCATCCAAATCATTTCTCTGTATAAGGTTTGGCGAATCTCGCATTCTAACACTTGGGCATCCTCACAAGCATTGCAGAATTTCTCTTGTCCACGAACGAAGTTTGGATAATCCATTGGTTCTGCAAGCTGAACAAAACATCTATCGTATCTTCACAACTCTCGGTGTTACGCATGCTCCTAAGAAGACGTTTGATGGTGCATCATAGCTTATTCCTTCATGCTCTTGGGGCAACCTTCATGAAATCTTGAGATGCATCATTGGTACCGGTTGTATTCCTCGAACTCATTTTCCCTTCCATTGGTCTGTGTACAAACAGAAGTGTTTGTTCCTCATATGAAATCTCTCCTCAAATTTCCAATTCCAAGGTACACTATTCTTCTATTGTCACCCCCATTGTTTTATATGATCCAACATTTCCTTCGACTGTATTCAGTAGGTTTGGCTTCTTGGTATGCATGGTACATTCCTACTCATTGGGTCCTGTGGGTTTATCGATTACTACCAAACTTAAAATGAAAATATACTCATGCCTACATAGACCATATTTTCTCATATCCTCATAAATGTTCAGAGATCTTTGTTCATAGAGAAACAACGCATACAGTTTCAACATAGGCAATCATGAGACAATAAATTCCATTTATTCATGATGTTATTACAATCTCAGGGACTTCTGTTACAAAAATTTTCACTCCATGATCTCATGAAAAACAAGAGTTCTTCAGATTACACTAATTGCAACGGTCAAAACTTAACTACTCCTTTTTAGCTTTCTTCCTTTGTGGACAATCGTTAGCAAAATGTCCTGCTTCCTTGCAACGAAAGCAAATGAGTTCTGACAAGTCTCGAGGCGTCTTAGTGTTTGCTTTTGCTCCTTCGGTTTCCGGCTTCCTTCCTGAGCACATTTATTTGTGGTGGCCAAATTCCATGCACTTGTAACATCTCACATGACTCAGGTCTATATCTACAGAGATTTGGCTCTTCCGAGGGTACCTTTTTTTCTTTCCGGATTCCTTTATTTTGGCCAATTCTTCTATTTCAAGTGGATCAAACTCCACTTTTTCCACCGGGAAGTTTCCCAGATACTCTTGGCTTCCCTTTGTGCAATCCTGTGAATAATGTTCTTCTTCTCCACATGAGTAGCATGCATTGGAGAAAAATCTGGTCAGACCTTGTTCATCAGGGTCTTCCGTATTTTCAATCATCACAGGTTCTTCTAGAATCTTCTTCTTGAGGGTTTCCTTCACTTCGTCTTTCTGCTACTTGACAACTTGTTGCAACTTGGGGTAAATGTGACACTGAGCTAGGTAGTGGGTGGTTCCTTCACAAAGGAAACAAGTCACCTGACTACTTGGTCACTCCTCAGCTGGGTGATTTTCTTCACAATGAGTGCATCCATCCTTGTGTTCTTCCTGGGTGTGTCCTATTTCTCCACAGGTCTTGCATGCACAAGTCTTCTCATTCGGATTATCATAGCACTTCCGAATAAGACGGGATCTTAACAGAGTCTTCTTGAATTCGTCCCAAGTTTCTGCTCCACTAAATCCTTGTATGGCATGGTGCATTTTCCACCAGATAGCAACACTTTGGGTAAAGTACTTGAGACCGTGTTCCACTTCATACTTTCTTGAGATCAAGTTGCTCCCGAAGTGGTTCTCCATGTTCTGAATCCATATCTCAGCCTCCAGCTGGGTCATTGGTCCAGAGACTACAAGTCCAGCTTCATACTTTATCTGGTAGGGTTGAGGTATTTGGGATGAGACGGGTAAGAGAGGGAGGGAGATACACACAATACAAACAATATTTTTGAGAATAGGTTTTATTTGTGGCTGTCGAAAAACACACACCAATGACGACTCACAAATCATTGTAACTAACGTAGGTATATAACAGGGGTTTGGACTTCTAATGATCATATAAATATTCGAACGTTTCAGGTTCTTCGAATTCTTCGGGTCTTGAGAGTCTTGTGTTGGTGTAGCTTCAATTCTTCCAATGCGTGGTGAAATCCTCTTTACTTTGAAGTAGAACTCCGTTGATTCTTCATGAGGTCAAAGGGGTAAGGGGATTGTATAACTATTTGAGGTGAGAGAGAATGTTTGATGAAATCAGAAGAGATGAGAAGTGAAAGGTGTTCTCGAAAATAAGATTTTTGAGAGATCCTACCCTAAGAAATTTCCAGTTTCTAGGGTCACGTCCTACAATCAACATGTGCTCTGATACAATTTCTGTAGCAACCCGACTGAAAACGAGTCAAGCCGCTGTGTATCTGTGCCATCCCTGGATCAGTATGCTGGCACACACAGCACATCAATGTATATATCAAAGTGCAATCAAATGTAAATAGCGTAAAACTGATATATACCTTAAATATCTCAACGGAAGCAGTCAAGGGAGTGGAGTCCCAATAAACACCAACGACAAGTTGAGTGTAGACCGTAACCCTGAATCGTACTCTTACTCGTCGAAGAAAAAATATCTGCAACATAAGACATTGCAGCCGTGTAGGTCAGCATATTGAATATGCCGGCAAGTCACATATGAGAGGGGGTAAAATATCATCTATACTATATGCATATATGGAAGGTGATGTTGTATGTTTTAGCGTAAAGAAAATTTTCTCCTACAACAAGAGGGGCTGAAAGAAAAATATTACTACGATGTTGGTTGTTAATGAGATGGTTCCGCCAACCTGTTCTCATACCCAAATTATCAATATTACCCACATCAAATATATATAAATGGTGTTGGGAATTCCAGTTAACTTCAGTTCCTTTGGCTCAAGTTGTCCATGACCGTGGACACGTCTAATCGATTAGGTTTGAGTACTCTGCAGAGTATTGCCCACGTTCCCCACAAGATTTGATCGCCCGACTGTATGTCCTCGCACTTCAGGGTGTTTGAAGACCGGATGATAAAAACATGGTCTTTCGACGGGTCCCTCTGAATCCCTGTCGGTGCCCATCCAAATCCTACCGTTCTTGTACATCTGCTGGCACCGCCTGTCTAGAGTCGCCGCGTTGTCCAACCAAGCCAGAGCCCATAATGGCTTGTGGCTGTGAAGGTAAGCCTTGGGTCTTGAAAATATCCGCCCGTCTCTTTGAGCCTGGGTGAAGCTTTCCGCAAGATGTCATGGCACGTCTCCAGCATCCCGGGTCATCCACTGGTTTCTCCAGGGAGCCGATCAACCGTCCTTCACCCAGAGTTGCATTGCATGACGAGGTCTTGAAAAGTCTTGACTTAACCGGTCTTGGTTATTAAATAATTCTTGCGTCACTCGTGATAAACTCTCAACCAGAATCCCGTTGTCACACCCTGTTTTTCACCACAAGTATTTTATGTTGCAAAAATCAGAGCTTGTTAAAATTTTTTCAAATAATGTTGTGAGTGCAATGTGAACCCTTGTTTGAGTGAATGCTTGATTGTTTGATGACTCAAACCCATGAAAACTTATTATTTTTGCTCTCTTCAAAAACCCCTTTTCCTTTATATCAAGATCACCTTCACCATGTTGGGATACACTACTAGCTCATGAAGCCAAGTGGCACTTTCAACCAAAGTTGGTGGTCTGATCCAAATATTATTTTCCTTCATTAAAAACATTAATTGGTGATTTAAAATATTATTTTCCTATTTTATATATATGTCTGTTTCTAAGGCCAGTAATGATATTCCCACAAGGAAAATTGCTTTCCTGCCTTAGAAAATTCTGAGTAAATTCATGGAAGCTCAGAAGGACATATTTTTTCCATATATAAGATTTGCAACCCTATTTTATTTTAATATTATTTGAGTAAAACCCTGAAAACCATTTCTGTCTGTTTTAGCTTTTTGAGATGTTTCAAAAGGAAATTATCTCAGTAAATTCCCATAAAATTACAGGAGCCCTCCCAAGCCCATATTAGGCGCTCACCTAAATTCTCACCTTGATCCCAGGTGGGGAAGTGCACCTAATGAGCCCAAAACACTCTTTGTCCATAGAAGAGTTGGAACAACTCTACATTGCAAAGTTTCTCCAATGGAGCTGAAACTTTGCACAGGTGTTTGACACCCCAAATGAGGACTACACACCAAAGATGGGATTTGTGAGACTCTGCTTGGCCACACTTCCTTTGTAAAGGACAGTACTGGTCATTTTGAGGCATTTTCAGGTTTACAAAGCCAAACTGGTTCAATGGAGCTCAAATTTGGTGAAACCCCATGTTTTTACCCCAAGACCAAACGAGTTAAGTTTCATTTCCAGTGGTGGAGTGGAAGCACCCCAAGTCACTGTCGAACACCTACTGACAGGAAGGTAAAAACCCTCATAGCCACTATTTTACCCAATGGCAAGGCCCCAAACTTGGTGGGTTAGAGCCCCAGAACACGCTGAGCACCCAGTCAATCAGCCCCTCCCCAACTCCAAGCACAAGTGACAAGAACTCCAATTTGAGCCGCAGGGCACTACTGGCAACACTAGTGTTCCTTGCTCCCTTGACCAGCTCGGGCTCCCACTAAACCAAAACGGCTAGGCACACTCCGAGCAACACTCAGGACATGGAGGACACGTCCCAAGTGCCCCAGAGCGAGCCAGCATGCCGTGGCATGCCAAAACTGCGCTCTGGGCGCGCTGCAGAGAGCCTCCAGCAAGGGGACGATGCTCCGGCCGGTCCCAACCTCCCCAGTTAAGTCCAAATGCTCCCCCGACAACCATTCAGTGCAAAGCTACCCCCAGGGACCCACTCCCCTCACGCAAGAGCTCAGGCGACGCGTGCCCGTGCGCGCTCGACGCGGCCGAGCATGCACGGTCGATGCGGCTCGACCCCACTCGCTTTCCCTCTGCGGCCGATGCACCAGGAGGTCCTAAACCACGTCCCGAACCCGTGGTTTCGCGATCAGCACCTCACTGTGCTTGCACGCGCGCCACGGTGAGTCACCGGCGCGCCCGAGTCGGGTCACCGCCGCTGGCCTATAAATAGGTCCCCCCGGCACCCCAGCACCCTCCAAGCAGCTTCAGCACAACCACTAGACACCCCCTAGCCACCCAATCGAGCTCGCAGAGCCCCGGTGCTCGAGATCGACCGAGGCGCCTCCGCCTCGGAGCTCCGGTCGATCTTCGGCAGCACGCGGCTCCTGCGCTGCCCGACCTCCCATTACACTCCCCTTGACACCAGGAACATTTCCCCCAACTTTCTCGAGCGAATCCGTGCCCTTAGCCACTAGTTCAACACCAACCCGAAACCCTTCCGCCACGGTCACCTCGTCGCCGGTGACCCAGACCACCTCCGGTGACGTCCCGACCACGAGGAGGTAGGCGGAGGCACGAGGGACCCGTTCCCGCTCCTAGATTGGCCTGAGGACAACGGCAGCCTCGCCGGCGTCCATCTCCACCTCTCTGGCTGGAGGTAGGAGAAGGACCCGACAGGTGGAGCCCACCTATCGGTGTCCTGGGGCAGCCAGCGCGCGCAACCGCTCACACTGACCCCAGGGGCCCGCAGGTCAGGTTTGAACCTGGCCCGCGCGCGCCTGGTGGCCAGGCCTGTTGGCTGGGCTAGCTGGATCTGTTCCCCCTGGCCTTTTCCTTTTATTTTAATCCAGTAACTTAAATTAGTTTTAGAAAAATATTTAGCCAGTAGAAATATATGATTCTTCCACCAGTAATTTTCTAAAAATGTGTAGTATTTGATTCTGTAGTGTTTGACATTTATCATAAACAGAAACTATTTTGGTATAATAAAATGATATTAAAAAGCAGTTGTTTGCTTCTGTTTGCTTTTAAATAAATATGCTTAGCTAACAAAAACTATAGGAAACATTTTCCAAGATAATAAACTGAATTTATTCAAACTTTGCAACATTTTTAAAAGCACTTTTTGATCTGTTTTAGTGAGAGCTATTATTTATTTATTCCTTTCTCGACGGTAGAGTTACCGAGTGACGGAGGATCCGGAGCAGAAAACCTTGAAGACCCCGGATACCTAGCTGACCAAGGCAAGCAGCCCTTTGACCATGACTTAAGCATATGAAATGATGCACGCTAGTATAGCAAGTACTTTCTTTGCATGAGATCAAAGTGCCGGTTCATCATTAATGTGATGGTACCGAAGGCTTCATCGAAGCACTTGCATAATAGTAATGATATTCACTGGGCTCCTCGGAGCACAAACGTGATGAGCTGACCCTACTGTCTATGAGGATCATGCTACTGTCATGTTGATTAGTAAAGTTATAAGATCATTGCATTGAGCTTGACCCTACCCCGTGAGGGTCATGTCATTACCATGTTGACAAGTAAAGATAGAAGCATATTATCACAAACATGATGATGAGTTAAATAAAGAGTTTATGAAAACCCCGTCGGGTGCCACTAATGCCCGAGGGTGATGATGAGTTGGTGATCACTTTTGGTGAAGTGATGCATCGGTGTTTTTGTGTGAGTATGGTTTCGAAAATGGGATTAGATTTATGATGTGTCGACTATCCCAACCTTACCAGTACGACCACGATACCCCTTTATGGGACGAAGCTTTATTGATTACGCTGGTCGGTACTAGCAAAGAGCCACGTTACTAGTGGCGGGAGTGATCGGTGTCACTCTTGTGATGGGGTCATGCCAGGTAGGACGACTATGCCATTATTATGAGTTCCAGGCACACCGTTGGTCCCTGCCTGGTTGATACAGTCCAGAGTCGGTGCTCGTAAGACGTACAACATGTGCGATGGGTACCAATCGAGTGGACCTCTTTGTCTAGTATCGTCAGGGGAAAGATGATGATCGGGTACTTACCTCGGGTAGATGTGATATACCGCGAGTCATGGATGACATGGAAGTTTCCCGTTTCTCGTGGGTCCAGCGTACTACCTCTGTAGAGTGTAAACTATTTGAATAGCCGTGTCCACGGTCAAGGAAAGTTGGGTGGTGTTGCTTAAACTACGTCCAGCGTTTCCGCATAAACCAAAAGTGTGTGTGTGTGGTGTTAAAAAGGTGTTGTTATAATCATGATAAAATATGACAAGTCCGATGACTTGGCATATAGGGTAAACCCGGATGGTTTAGCCCTCATTAATACATTGAGATTATGACAAGTCCGATGACTTGGCATATAGGGTGAACCCAGTGTGTTCAACCCTTGTGTCGGGACCCCGATCCTAAGCCATAGGAATCCAGCCTGTAACACATCGCATCCCTTTGTGGTCTCACGCACGGCTAACTCCACGGCTGCAGCCTTACCTTAGCCGGGACCGTTTGCGTCTTTTGACTCACGTATGCGATAGTGTCGCTAGCAATCCAATGTCAAAGAACCCGGATCGACATGTCTAGTCATAAACCAAAGTGGCAGTACCGCACAAGGACAGGCATACATGACCCAACAAAGCAGGTGTCGGTCATCAGCGAATGTAGACGAGTCGTAGCAAGCTACAGGGACTCCATTACATCGCGTGACATTTCCCCAAAGGGGACAGACACAGCAGCTAAGAAGGACACATGCCGGTCAACCAATTCGTCCGGAGCAGTAGCGAACTACCAAGGCTCGTTGGATCACAAAGGGGCATTTCCTTGTAAGGAGTGCGACTAAAGATCACGACTAGGTAATCGAACCCCATACATATCAACCATGACACACGTACGCATGGTATACCAATATGTATAGATACATCGATGGCATCACAGCATAACCATAAACAAACAAGCTTTATTTAAGAGGCTCGGAAGAGACACACACATAATATTACACATTAAGGTCTCTCGACCCATAATAGGAGTCATACAATACAAGCCAGCGGAAGAGTTATAAACTGTCTGGGAACAGGCAGTGCAACTAGAAGGCACATGGCCTGACTATACTACACAGCCGACGTAGGGCCAGATCGTAGCTGGGACACCAGCTACTCGTCGTCGTCGATGTCTACAAAGAACCCTCCATTAGGGTCATTAGCAACCTCTGCAACATTTATTAAGCAAACATGAGTACGAAGGTACTCAGCAAGACTTTAGGAGAACTAAGTACTCATGCAAGGTATCAAAAGGTATTGTGGGGTTTCATGCGGAAAGCCAGCATTTGACTCGTGGCTAGACAACTTGCATTTTTAAATAATTTTGACAACTTGATTTCTCGCACACGAGTCCACTAACACCACAACAATACACTATCGTGGAATCATTCCGTCTCCGTACGGAAATGCCGTCCACGACACTCACGCTTATCTTGGCAATTTTATGAGTAGCCATTGAAGTTTTCTATGAATGGTGAGAGGAGAATCATGAGCCTCCTTAAGAATTAACTGCCTTAGATGTGGGTTCTTAGGAACCACTAAACGATTCTGGAAGAACACAACACCTTGATCATTCATGGAAAATTCTTTAGCGTTTCCGCTAAAAATATTCCCCTTGATCCGTGATATACCCTTGTCACGCTTTTGGCCAGCTATAATTTGATCCTTAAGAGTGGGCTTCACCACCAGGGTAGAAAGGAATCCTTGAGGAACAATATGAAGATTCAACTTCCGAAAGTCCTCATGGAGATGTCGTTGACCTTGTTGTAGCATCAAATTGTTACAATAAGATTTACGATTTAGTGCATCGGCCATAACATTGGCCTTCCCCGGGGTGTAAGTTATTCCTAAGTCGTAATCCGAGATTAACTCAACCCACCGTCTTTGCCTGAGATTCAAATCCGGCTGGGAGAAGATATACTTCAGACTTCGGTGATCAATGAATATTTCGCAACGATTACCCAAAAGGTAATGTCGCCAGGTTTTTAGTGCATGGACCACAGCTGCAAGCTCAAGGTCATGGGTGGGATAATTATCCTCATGTGGACGCAACTGTCGAGATGCGTATGCGATCACATGACGATCTTGCATGAGAATGCAACCTAATCCTTGTCGCGAGGCGTCGCAATAGATAACAAAGTCCCTAGAAAAATCTGGTGGTAGCAACACAGGTGCGGAAGTCAGGCGTATTTTCAGTTCCTGAAAACTATGCTCACACTGTGGTGTCCGCTCGAACTTTTTATCCTTCTTGAGGAGTTCAGTTAGAGGCTTTGCAACCTTGGAGAAATTCTCGACGAAGCGGCGACAATAGCTTGCTAGACCAAGAAAACTCCTAACTTGCTTAACCGATTCAGGTTGAGTCCAATCAAGGACAGCTTGAACTCTCTCGGGATTGATAGGAATGCCCTTACCAGAGATTACGTGGCCTAGATAGGTCACTTCTGGTAACCAGAATTCACATTTTGAAAATTTGGCATAAAGGCGATGCTCTCGAAGTTTCATCAATACCAGCCTTAAATGCTCGGCATGTTCTTGTTCATTCTTCGAGTAGATGAGAATATCATCGAGGTATACCACGACGAATTTATCCAAATACTCCATGAAGATTGAGTTCATCAGCCGAGAGAAAGTGGGTGGGGCATTGGTTAAACCGAAGGACATAACGGTGTACTCATATTGGCCATAACGAGTAACAAAAGCCGTTTTTGGAATGTCCCCGTTCATAATCTTGATTTGATGGTATCCCAACCTCAAATCCATTTTGGAGAAGACTGAGGATCCAGCGAGCTGATTGTACAGATCGTTGATCCTGGGGAGCGGATACTTGTTCTTAATGGTGACCAGATTAACTGGTCGGTAATCTACAACCATCCGATCCGTTCAGTCTTTCTTCTTGACGAAGAGGACGGGACAAGCCCAAGGAGAAGAGCTAGGACGAATGAAACCTTTGTTCAAGGCCTCATCTAATTGCTTCTTAAGTTCGGCTAGCTCTAGGGGTGCCATCTTATAAGGTCTTCTGGCTATTGGGACAGTTCCCGGAACAAGATCTATCACAAACTCTACATCTTTGTCAGGTGGAATTCCTGGCAGTTCCTCTGGAAAAACATCCGGGAAGTCACGGACTACCGAAATGTCTTCAAGTTCCGGAAGAGGGTTGGCATTTAAGGAATAGAGCTGGCATTTGGCAACTCGAGTAGAGATATTTACTATCTCACCTGAGGGATGGGTAAGTTGGACATTTCTAGAATGGGTATCAATCTTGGCATACTGAGCTGACATCCAGTCCATGCCCAAGATGATATTAATAACCGAAGAATTCAATTCTATCAATGAGGCTAGAAAAACTAGCCTGTCTACTAGAATTTATTGTCATAGGTTATCCTAGAGGTTTGCCATTTACTACCAGGGGTTTGGACAACCAATGGGATTGGCATATCACAAAATGACATGTTATGCAACTGTGCATAACTTTCTGAAATGAAGGAATGAGAAGACCCAGTGTCAAAGAGAACGGACGCTGGGTGATGATTAACAAGAAGCGTACCCAACATGATGTCGGGATCCTCTGCAGCTTCTTCTGCTGACACATAGTTCACACGGCCACGTGCAGGAGTTGGCTTCACATAATATGCTTTGCCCGACTTGGCCTGCCCGACGGACTTTCCGGGTTGCTTGGCACCCACATTCTGAGGACACTCACGGGAATAATGCCCTGGTTCTCCACACTTGTAGCATATCACCTGGTTGGCACGTGGTGCAGCATTGCTAGCTGGACCACCATAAGCTTTTGCTAGAGGGTTGGCCTGATTCGTCTGAGGCGCCACGTAGGATGGCCTCGGAGTGTATCTTGGCGGCACAGAACTGTTTGGAACCCACAGCCTGCATTTTGGAAACGCGGAACCAGAAGATGAGCCGAAGTGACGGGAGTGCTTCCTTGTGGCTTCGAAGTCAGTATGACCAGTCTCGGCACTTATCGCTTTGTTGACCAGGGCTTGAAAGCTTGCACACTCATGGAGGCGCAGATCATGACGGAGCTCAGGGCTCAGGCCCTTACGGAATCTTGCTTGCTTCTTGGCGTCAGTAGACACCTCCTCCGTTGCATAGCGGGCGAGGTTACCGAACTCGCGGCCATAGGCATCCACAGACAACTTGCCCTGAGTGAAGGCACAAAACTCCTCTCTCTTTCCATCCATCAGGCCCTCTGGAATATGGTGCAGACGAAAAGCTGCACTGAAGTCTGCCCACGTGGCCACTGGTTCAGCGGGACGCATAGCTTCAAAATTCTCCCACCACAGATTGGCGGGTCCCTCCAGGAAATACGCCGCAAAGGTCACCTTGTCGGCCTCAGACACATTCGCCGAGCGAATCTTGCGTGAGATGCTGCACAGCCAGTCATCAGCGTCGGGGGATCGACGGAATGATGAAACTTTCGAGGATTCAGCTTCACAAAGTCATTGAGGGACACTACAGCGTTCCTAGGCTGTCGAGCCGTATTCTGCTCAATACGCTCTAGCAGTCGGTTGGTCTCCCTTTTGTTTCTTTCTGCCTCAAGCATCACTTCTACCAGAGAAGGTGGGTGAGGCAGGTCTTCCTGCGACGCTTGACTACCCTCACCTTGCTCATGAGCAGGGGCACGGTTCAACCTGGTGAACACCATCCTGACAAACAAACTCATAGCTTAGACCAATATCATATCAATACTAGCTATGGATTAAGAATGTAATGAACACACGGAATGCGGAAATGAATATTCGAACAACATGGTAACAAGCAACTGCTATATATACACCATGGTTCATACCCACCCTTACATAGTTCAGTACAAACTTACTCGAAGAGCAAACTACTGAAATGGTGGAACTACTCATCAGGGGCTTACAAGCTTCCTATACATTATTTATCTAGGCCTCCGGAATTCATTTCACATTACTACCATACTTCACAAGTCACGCAGGACTGTGAACGTACGGCTACTACCATACTAACCTTCCGCTCACAGCTCAGGCATCCGCATAGAACATCTCATAGAGATTACCTCCATGACCTGGAAGCTCAACCTGCGGATCAGGAAACACTCTAGCCTGAGATCCCTGGGATCCATAAGGACATGGATGTGGCCTTGGTCCCCTGACTGGTGGTAAGAGGGGTCCCCGAAGAGGTGTGACTCCTCCTATAGCTGGCCAGTCAACGTGGGCCGGAAGATGGGTTCTAATAGGGTTCAGCATCTCCATCTCTCCATACCCTGTCTGGACTACCGGTGCCAGCGGCGTCAAAGCTGTCCACAGACAGGCACGGGTAGCATAAAGCTCCATGCGGAGAGCACGAGCATCCCTGTCTCTGTTCTCTAGCATCTCAACAGTGGACTGCCGAAGTGGATCCTCCATAGAAGAATCAAAATAGACTCCACTCAGGTATCCCTCTTCACCAGACTGAGAGGCCGGAACATAGCAGAACTCTGAATTCTGCAGAAGTGCATGTCTTGCTCTCATAATAGCCAACATTGAATAGGCAGCATCCTGAACTGCCATGTCAACGGTGACCCCCAACCCATAGGACCAATGGATTGGCTTCTCAGCTCCAGGGTAGTCTGGAAATACCCTAACAGTGCAGATGTACTGGCTCTGGTTGAAGTCTCGGTACTGTTCCTCCACTGTGTACTCAGGGTACCAGCGGTAACCGCACACCGACATCACCCTGACCAGCATGGCCGTATGACCCGGTACATCAATGCACCTGGTCAGACGTACCACCTGACGAGAAGGACGGCCAGGCATCTGTAAATAGAAAGTAATGCAAAATCATTACAGCTCTGAATGCAAAATTGGGCAGCATAACGGCTGTAATTGCTCAAAACAAATTTTGAGACAACCCAAAAATGGAATAGCGTAACCACTCAACTATCAAGTTCAACTCTCTGATCATCAAACATACTTCCTGCTTCCTAGGAATAAACGAAACCCAATTTCTCTCGACCCGTAGTCCTATAATCTACCGATCAAAAACACGAGCCTAGGAGAAGATGAGTAACCTAGTCCTTAATTCCCGTAGAAAAGACGAGGATGACCAGAATAGAATATCTTGAGAAGAGAACAAGAGTGTTATGTTCCCTTCCACAAACAATTCCCTTATATATAACTAAGAAATTCTAGACTCAACTTCGACCAGTTTGGCTTAGTAATCCTACAGTCAGTGAGGCTCTGATACCAACGCTGTCGGGACCCCGATCCTAAGCCATAGGAATCCAGCCTGTAACACATCGCATCCCTTTGTGGTCTCACGCACGGTTAACTCCACGGCTGCAGCCTTACCTTAGCCGGGACCATTTGCGTCTTTTGACTCACGTATGTGATAGTGTCGCTAGCAATCCAATGTCAATGAACCCGGATCGACATGTCTAGTCATAAACCAAAGTGGCAGTACCGCACAAGGACAGGCATACATGACCCAACAAAGCAGGTGTCGGTCATCAGCGAATGTAGACGAGTCATAGCAAGCTACAAGGACTCCATTACATCGCGTGACATTTCCCCAAAGGGGACAGACACAGCAGCTAAGAAGGACACATGCCGGTCAACCAATGCGTCCGGAGCAGTAGCGAACTACCAAGGCTCGTTGGATCACAAAGGGGCATTTCCTTGTAAGGAGTGCTACTAAAGATCACGACTAGGTAATCGAAACCCATACATATCAAGCATGACACACGTACGCATGGCATACCAATATGTATAGATACATCGATGGCATCACAACATAACCATAAACATACAAGCTTTATTTAAGAGGCTCGGAAGAGCCACACACATAATATTACACATTAAGGTCTCTTGACCCATAATAGAAGTCATACAATACAAGCCAGCGGAAGAGTTATAAACTGTCTGGGAACAGGCAGTGCAACTAGAAGGCACATGGCCTGACTATACTACAGAGCCGACGTAGGGCCAGATCGTAGCTGGGACACAAGCTACTCGTCGTCGTCGATGTCTACGAAGAACCCTCCATTAGGGTCATTAGAAACCTCTGCAACATTTATTAAGCAAACATGAGTACGAAGGTACTCAGCAAGACATTAGGAGAACTAACTACTCATGCAAGGTATCAAAAGGTATTGGGGGGTTTCATGCAGAAAGCCAGCATTTGACTCGTGGCTAGACAACTTGCATTTTGAAATAATTTTGACAACTTGATTTCTCGCACACGAGTCCACTAACACCACAACAATACACTATCGTGGAATCATTCCGTCTCCGTACGGAAATGCCGTCCACGACACTCACGCTTATCTTGGCAATTTTATGAGTAGCCATTGAAGTTTTCTATGAACAACATATGTCTCCAAGTAGTCCATATCCGCGGACGCGGCTATTCGAATAGATCATAACCCTGCAGGGGTGTACTTCGTCACACACGCTCTCGCCACTTATCGCTATGTGCACGTCATGCACCTCGGCAACCTTCAAGCGGAAGCCCAGCGAGGGAGTCGGCCACGACCGTTAACCACACTAGTACCTAGTCCAGGTTTATCGCCTATCTGAGAGTAACCCGTACGGAAGTCCGGCCGAGGTTTCCGCCACGACCTCAAACTATGTGCTCAGGGTTCCCAAGCCCACCATCCGGGTGCCACTTGGTACACCGTGCCACTGCCTACCGCATCACGGCCCACCTCTCAGGTCAGCACCATGCACGGCCTCCAGCATTACTATAAACACCAGAAACTACTTGCAACTCCTGGACCGGGTACTACGCGATTAATAGGCCGAGCGGGGCCATATTTCAGGGCCCAACATGTGGTAGTATCTAGTCTTGGAATACATACACGGAACTCAGTTCCTAAGGAGGTTCCAATGAAACAACCAGCCATGTACTCCTACACAGCCTTTCACCGGTACCTTTACCAAATCAAGTTCAACACACAACCTTTGCTCACCGAACACATTCGACATTTCTGTTCATCTCCCAGATGACAGACCATACACAACTCTAAGCATAGCATGCATAGCAGGATAAGGCACATCATAGTTCAAGCAACTACCAGGTATGCTAGGTTGCAAGGTTCGGCTATTTACTGTGACAAGGTTAAGTCATGCAAATGAAGTGGGTTCAACTATCGTGGCAAAAGCAGTTGAAGCATTTGATCTTAAATGCAATAAATAGGTGCAGGAGTGAGAACATGGGATTTATCGGGATGATCAAAAGGGTTGCTTGCCTTGTTGCTCAAAGGAGGAACGATATCCGTCAGACGGATATTCGGTGGAATCCGGGGGTGCGGAGCCTACCGAAATGAATGGCAACATTCAATAACAATCATATACACTCAAAATGATGCATGAGCATGGCATGAGAATGCAAGGTGATAAGTTATTATTTTCAACATGTATTAGGTTTAGAGTTGATTTGAATCACATTCGAATAGCAATTCAAACGGGGTATTCTCGGATACCGTTTTAATTGATTCGACCTGATGCTCAGATCAACTTGATGTTAGCATGCATGAAATGTCATGTTATGGTACTGATTTGTAGGTAGGACAGTGTGTGATCATTGCAATCATAATGAAATTTGAATATTTTTCCAAATTCCATTTAAAAAGTAATTATGAGAATTGAATTATTCCTTATTCCACATTTTAGGGTTCTGTAACTTTCTCAAACATAGTTGAAAATAGCATAATCAGAATCCTTGAATTTTTCTGATACTTTTTCATATATAAATTATTTTCATTGGAGTTACAGATTAATTTCTATGATTTTTACAAGTTTTAGCAATTTCCTGGAATTAGTTTAATACTGGAAATTCTAATTATTGCATCAGACTGACGTCAGCAGGTCAGCCGACCTGTTCAGGTCAAACCTGACAGGGGGGCCCACTGGTCAGCCTCTCTGGGACTAATCCCGCGCTGACTAGCCCTAACTGAGGTTTGACTTGGCCTTGGGCCCACTTGTCAGCGAGTGATTAGGTCACTAAGCTGTTGGGTTAGCTTGCCACGTCGACCCCACCGGAGGGTGGTCGCCGGAGACCAGTCCCGCGGTGGAGGGCTCGCCGGAGGCGACCTAGACGGCGCTGCACAGCACCAAAACGCACGCGGTTTGCAGCTACAACATGCTCGCGAAGTGGCCGATCTGGCAGGACCATCTAGGGCACGGGGAGGGCAGCTGGAGGGCTCGACACGCTCCTGGAGGCTCCAGGAGCTCGAATCCTAGCTCGGGCGCGTGGATCGGTCATCACAGCGACGGCAGCGACATGGCCGGCGGCGAGAAGCTCTCGGCCTTGGTGGGGAACTAGGATACAATGCACGGGAGAGCGTGGGGCGAGAGGGAAAACGACGACGAGCTCACGACGGTTCCGATGGCGCTGAAGAGGGGCTCGGGGATGCGCCGGAGGAAGCGAATCGACGGGACAGGTCCGGCGGCCGGAGGTGGAAGACGACGGCGTTGCGGGCGTTGCAGGGCTCGAGAAAGCTTCATCTTCTGCAGAGATGACCAGGGCGACGAGGCGGAGCTAATGGCGTGCTCTGGGAGGGAATCCTATGGCCAGGGGCACGGGCAGCTCGAGCTCGAGCTCGGCTCTAATGGCGGCAGCAAGGAGGAGGAGGAGATCCGGGAGGAGGAAGAGAACCGAGGCGGGGAATGGATAGGGGAGGCTCTGGGGAGCTTATCCCCGTCGTCGCCAGCGCGAGGCGGCCAGGCAGGCACGCAGGTGCGTGGCCGCGCCGGAGGGGCGACGGCCACCTCCTGCTGCCTACTGGCGCGAGGGAGGGGACGAGCGAGGGATGGGCCGGGCCAGGCTTAGGCGACAGGTAAGGTTTTTCCATTTTTTTCTGCTTTTGTTTTTCTGTTTTGCTAATTAATTCAGCTCCAAAACAAAAAGTAAAAACTATTTTAGACCTCCTAAAATATTTGTTATAATATCCCCAACCATTTCCAAGCTTTTCAACATTTTTGGAAATTTATAGTTTGTGATTTCAAATTTAAAATTTGAAACAAGTAGCCTTTTTCATTTATTCAAAAAGCTTAAGGTGTCAAGAAAATAGTTTTCTCCAATGCTCATTTACTTTCATGATTTATCAGAAAGTTTGAACATTTCTTGAGGCCATTTTGGGTTCATTGATTTTGAACTAGTTTGAGATTTCCTTTAATTGAAATGTTGGCTAGGGTTTTGAGTTTTTCCTTTGCCACTTTGTTGCTTTTGTTGAAACTTCTTAGATGCAAATGCAAAGAAGACATGAGCACAATGCTATCTTGCTTAAGGGTTAGGGATGTGACACCTTGTTAGATATGTTGATATCTGTAACCTGTTCTTAAAGAGTAATTCTTTAACTTGTTCCATATACCTGATCAGTCCACCAAATTGCATTCCACTAAAGATGCATGTTACTGTTATTTTTTCACTATAAATGTTCAAATCATGGGCTGTTTGCGAGTACATTCAAAGTACTAATTGGCTTGCCACTGGTTATATTATTGACCAGACATGGAAGGACCGGAGTTTGGCGATGAGTACGCCGTCGGAGACGAACCGGCGATCTAGGATGCTTCCAAGTCAGAATGCCTGTCGGTGTAGGATTGATGGCATGGGCACCGCTTAGCCCTTACGAGTTTCCGCTACTCGATGTATCTGTTTAATTTGGCCTTAGGCCTCGCTCTTGAACCCTACCTTCTGGTCGTTTGATGTAATAATTTCGGTACTTGGATGTAAGACTCTATTATTCAGTATCTGTGTTCAGTGAACATTGATCCTTGAGGTCACTGGGCACGGCGAACTCGACTTCCTAGTCGGGGACCCCACACCCGTCTACTGAAGCATAGCAATATGAAATTTGTCGTCCCGGGCCAAATAACGGGGTTGTTGGGTGCCTACCACGTGATACTACAATATGTAACCAAAATTTCCAAGTACCTACTCAGCATGCAATTGGTTCTAGGAAGGTGGAACTACCATGCATAGAAAAACATAGGTGATAGTATGATCAAAGTGACTTGCCTGGTGATGTTGACGAAGAAGAATTTTCATTCTCGAGGAATAACTTGATAGATTACTCGTCACTCTCCG
>NC_058521.1:299818098-299838098 GCF_904849725.1 Hordeum vulgare subsp. vulgare | reverse complement strand
CTCACGACAAAGACAATCACGGTTACGCACACAGTCAGCATATTTTAATTAAGATAACTTGAAGTTATCAAGAACCAGTGTTAAACAAAGTGTCCACGTTGCCACATAACCGCGGGCACGACTTTCTGAAAGATTTAAACCTGCAGGGGCGCTCCAACTAGTCCATCACAAATTACCACAAGCCGCATAGAAATCCTCGATCATGACACTCGCGATCTCGTCGGACTCCTTAGTGGAAAACCTCAACTCTGAGATTACTCAAAGCATCACCGGAATCACGATGCACACGGTATCTCGTCAAAGGTAAAACTAATCCAGCAAGGCCGCCCGACGTGTCGACGTACACGATAGGAGACGCATATCTCGTTCTTAGGACACGACGGATGGAACTAACTACGAGTGCCAAACCTCGAGTTTCCTCGCGGTGGACCCACTGGCAGACCATTTGGGACCAACACCATCAGCACTAGCACCCCTGTTTATGTAAAATTACTCCTCGGGTAGCGCTCACTACCTATGCATTTGAGTATTATCGCAATTATTATGTTGGGAAAATGTAGTACCAATGTTGGGCCTTGCCA
This sequence comes from Hordeum vulgare subsp. vulgare, assembly GCF_904849725.1. Taxonomy (NCBI): domain Eukaryota; kingdom Viridiplantae; phylum Streptophyta; class Magnoliopsida; order Poales; family Poaceae; genus Hordeum; species Hordeum vulgare. Next base: position 299,837,517 of record NC_058521.1, on the reverse strand, counting down.
GACCAGCTTTACTCTAAAACGAATTATCAAGGGGGTCCCATAACAACCCCGATCGTGTTAGAAGCGCTCAAATATGGAACATAACACCGGTAGACGAAACTAAGGGGGCAAAGGTGGAACAAAAAACCAGGCTAGAAAGGCCGAGCCTTCCACCTTTTACCAAGTATATAGGTGCATTAAGTTAAATAACATTTAATAGGGTGATGTAACAAGGAACCCATGTTTTCACATGGAAACAACTGCACCTGCAACTACCAATGCTAACACAGGGTTAAGAAAGCAAGAACATAGCCAATCAGTGGTTTCTAGGTTGAACATGTTGAAGGTTTTCATGGCATTGTTGAGAGGCTGATATTTAACATGTGGTAGGCAACGAGACATAATCGATGGAAGCGATAAAACTAGCATGGCAGTGATAGTAATGGTATCTGGGGAAATGGTCAGCTTGCCTGAGATACCGCTTGGAAGAGGAATGACTTCGTGAAGCAGACGAACCGACGTAGTCGAACGGGTCCTCACAATCCGACACGCTTGCGGAACTCTATCGAAACGAAGAAAACCGGAAACACAAATCAACACACGATATACACCACACGATGCACAACACATATTATGCATGAGCAGCTGAACACATGCAAGACACGGCTTGGCAAATTACACAATCAAACACTACACGTTAAGTGAAGTTCAATATGCAACGAGTTGCATATTGACGGAAGTCCACGTTTAATTATTTAGGTCCATCCCGATTAGGTACTCGGCAATATTAAATGTGTTTAAACATGGCAAGAGTTGAAGCGTAATTAAACTACATATGTAGGCATTTTAAATGAGGTCGGAAATGACATATAGCACCTCCGAGACGACCTCACATGTTAATTTACAATTCTGTCCAGATCTAAACAAACACATTTAATTAGTTCTTAAACAGCCAAACAAATAGGTTCTCGTGATTCTACGCGTTGTTACAAGCAATTTACACATAGAGAACATCTCCAACGGAGCTACGGATCAAAAGTTACAAGTACCGCAAGATATGATGGCATGAATGCAATATGTATGCAATGGCGGTCACGAGCACCTCAAAACATACAACCAGCAAGAGAAAATGAAACTACACGAGATTCTAAGCAAGTTTCATATAGGACACAATCAAAACGGAGCTACGGTTCAAAAACTACGAGCAAAACAAGATATCGCTACAATCTGCCAAAATGAGTCACATAGAATTTTCTACACCCCACAACTACGAGCTTCACAACTCCAATCTACTCAACCAAGGCATGTCACGAAAGAGGGCAAGAAGCACTACAATAAAAAACTAACAACAACTAGCATGGCATCAAGGAACACTTGGAAAAGAAGGCACAAAATGGCTTCTCACACACTATTTCAGACTTAGTGAAACAAACACTTCATGAAAGTGCAGTTTTCGATCCGAAGACATATTGACAGCAGCAAAACCTATAGCTACAGGGCTCCAAATGGCATGAAAATTTTCAACATGCGAGAAACACAGGGTCTACAACTAATTCCATTGGACCAACCTCAAAAGAGCTACACATCACAAGATAGAAGGAAAACAAAACAACAACAAAATATTACAGATCTCAGACTTAGAAATATTTCAGCACCTCCAAAATACTAGGGGCTAGACTAAACATCAAAGGACACCTCTCTAGTTGACAACTTAATCAAGCGAAGCACAGAATAAATCCTAGAAAATAGACAAGAGGGCAACACGGCAAAATATCGCGCGAACTAACTTGCTCAAAAGCTGAAACTAATTACACAGAAAAATCCTATGGATTTTTCTACCCCGAAAACATATAAAATATGTGGGGTTGCAACGCAAAAATATTATCACACAAAAATGCGAGATAATAACCTATGCACGGAAAATAAACTAGCGGCAAATCCCTACACGCAAAAATACCAACGTCTACTCTAAAATACATGGAAAAGTGGTTCCAAAAACATGGGCATTTCTACTACGGCATACGAGCAATCCGGACACGCACGAGAACTTATTACGAGACGAAACCTATAGAAACAGCACACTAATCTATGCATTTGGCACGGCAACCCACGTCAAACAAATATGCAAGTATTATAATCGGATTCTAAGCGCAAAGCTACACCAAATACATATACAACTCATCGCGATCCGGCTAACGGTTTAAAGGTTACACGCGTTTTAAAATCGGCTATTTTTCTGGAATTTTATTTATTCCAAAAAAACCTAAATAGCTAACGGGCCGGATAGGGGCCCGAAATAAATAAGGCGCGTTGGGGGGCGAGGGATAGCTCACCTCGGTTGGGCCGGCCTGGAGGTGGAGAGCTCGGCCTGGAGGTGTGGTGGAGGAAGCCCGGAGGAGAAGGCCAAGCGGGTTAGGCCGAGGGAGCCACTGTGCGTGGCTGCTTGGCCCACACGGGAGTTGGCCGCGGCGGCGGCCATCGTTCCGGCGAGGGAGGGCGCTGGCAGCATGGGGAAGACGACGGGATCGCCGGATCTAGCCATGGGGAACCCATTCCCGGTGGTGGCGGACCGAGGCGGCGCTCGGGCGAGAAAATTGGCGGCGGGGGATCTGGCCGGGTTGCTTAGGGCAGGGAGAGAAGCAGCTCGGGAGCCAGTGACGGTTCGATGGGCATGGTGCGACGGCGCTGCACGAGGAGGCGGTTGTGGCTAGGTCTTCGCGGAGCTCCGATGGGCTCCAGCCGAAGGCCGCCGGCTGGGGGAGCTTGGTGCAGCGCGGGCAGGCTCGCCACCAGGGCACGGGAGCACAGGACCAGAACGGGCGGCGGCGGCGCGGCTGATCCGGTCCTTCGCGGCCCGATTCGCCCGGGGCAGGCCCGATCTGGGCTGCTGCGGCGGGGAGGAGGGAGTGGCTGCGGGAGAGACTAGGGTTTTGGGGGTAGGTGGCACGGATTCCGAGGTATATATTGAGAACTTGGATTAATGACAAGCACCATGATAGCAACAAACCATAGGAAAAGCTTTAGGTGAAATCCAAATCAAGATAGCTCAATGAAGGAATCATGGGTTGAAAATATGTCATGATCATAGAATTGGTGGGTTTAATTCTCTCATTCTTGAAAGAAAATTTCTTTGAGACTGCTACACTAACAAGAGTGCTATAATACCACCTCAAAGGATAAAGGAAAAACAATTGCACTTGGAAATGCAAGAGAAAGGATACTTGAGGTTCTCCAACAAGAATCTTGAAGAACACTTTGAGAATGAATTGAAACCTTGATGAACCACCATGAAGGACCTCTGTATACAAATGAACGATGCAAAGATATGAAGGTAGAAAAGAATAAGATTATGACCTTACCAAGATTTAGATGAAGCCTCACAAAGAGATACTTAAAAGAACTTGGAACTCTGGAAAAGAAAGATAAGCACTTGAGAAAAAATTGATATCATGAGCCACTCCGGAAGAAGAACTGAAATCACTATGACCAAGAATAAGAATTATGTTATGCTTATCCTTCATCAAGTTTAATTGATGACAATCAACGGATTTAGCATACAACTTATTATACTTGAAGAGATAGAGGAGATATATGAGCACAAACTAGAAGAAATGTTGCAACAAACACTGGTGAGAATTGAAATAATGAGGCCACCATGAATGAATGGAGACACATGAGAATGAAGAGATCATGAGCCACCTCAGAGAAAAACTTGAACAAGGCTCCGGAATAACTGAGAGACGAACGAAGAGACAACAATTGAGAAGAATTAGAGAACGAAAGCTGAAAGCTGAGAACAAAGAAGTCTTCTGAAATGATGGCCTTCGGAGGATCAAGAATGAAAACAACACAGAAATGCACCAGATAGCAAGAAAGGTTACTCACGACAGAAACAATTGAGAGGATAACACGAAGCTGAGATGACAATATGCAAGAGAATGAACCAAGATTTGAGAGAAACACCCCTTTCAATTTGCAAGCTGAGAATGATGACAAGAAACAGCACCAAGGATAATGAGACACTCCGGAATAAAGAAGAATGGAAGGTTGAGCCAAATATGATAATTAATTCGAATAGATCTTGAACAAGGGATATAAGTGATGAAATTCATACTTACGTCATAGTTGAAAAGAATTAAAGACATTCGGAAAGATTAAAAGAGACATATAAGATCCTGGGAAAAACCCGTGGGTTATCGGCCCACTTAAAGAAACCACCGTTGAAAAGATTGCTAGAACGAGAGATGTTGCACCGGTATAAGAAAACTAGATGAGGTTAGCACCTTGAAATAACTGAAGGATCAAGAATCAGGACTTCTGAAATATCTTCAACAATCCAGATAGGAAAAAAAGAGGAATAAATAGCAAGATAGGCTCATAAGAATTATCAACATGGAAAAGAATTTACACGGATGAAAAGAATATATTGAACATGGATAGCTAGAACTGAATTTATCGAAAAAGAATGAATTGAAGAAATGATGAACTCGACTCCTGAGAATCTTCACAAAGAATCACCGGGTAAGAGAGAAAAGAACAGACAGCGGAAGCACAATGAAAAGAAAACTCTTGAATGGAAATTGAATCACTCAGAAAAGGGTGGGAGGGCGGGGAAAAACAAGACAACTTGGGCTAGATGACATGAACTCCGGAATAAACTGAGAGAATGATCTTGCAAAAATTGGAGAGGATAGAATTACTTGAAGAGAGACACACAGGTTGGAAAGGAATTAACATGATGACTCCGGTTGACAAGATTTGATATGACAACCTGATTAAACAAAAGAATTTGCATTCACATAAAAATTATGAGAACACCTCTTGGAAAGATCTGAAATCACCACTTGACATCGAAGCAACACGAATTACCATATTAAACAAAACAAAGAGATGAGGCTTACAATTAGCCATAACAATCTCATGAGAAAGATTTCGTCCGATATTTTCATGGACAGGATCGCACGGGCTCGAACTTATAGTAGCCATCAAGTGCAAGGCAGTGCACCCGACATACGAAGTGTCCCCGAGTCGTAGCAAGCTACAAGGACTCTTGAGGACACAACGAGAACCGATGTAAGTCGACCGTCAACAAACGAATCCACGAGATGTCGAACCACAACCTAACATCATGCATTTGTTGGAAGATTGTCCTATAAGTAACTACTTGAATTCCAACCTAAGAATTCCCGAAATTATATGGTCATGCAATTTGGTACACGGATACAAGGAGTAATATCACACAACTCCTGTACTAACCCGTCACCTATATCACATCCGTCAATACACGACCAGAATATCGGACCTTCATGTACTACAGACCCTCGTGATCACAACGATACAAAGTATGGCAGTACTCCCGAACAATGTGCACCAGTACTGCGGACATCGGGGTTATCTCACCACTACTAGTATTGAAGCAATTACGAACATCCTTCGTTCCGATATATTAAGAAATCTGAATGATAACGATGTTCTCAAGAATCCCCTGGAGCTCAACTCCCCGGAAGAAAATCAAGTCAGAAAGGAGGCACCAAGACAGAACGTCGTTACATCGGCATCATATAGATCTCAAAAATATCCGCGTGATCATAAAAAAATTGAAGTGAGAAGAGGAGTAGAATTAATTATTACGTCAAAATTTCTCACCAGAGCATAGAAGAGGAGAAAAAAGAATCCTACTCTCCGATATATAACTAGACTCAAAGTAGTTTTTTCACTAGACTCGAATCGACCAAGTTCGATCAATCAAGGGGGCTCCTAGGTCGGTACTGCTCTGATACCAACTTGTTACGACCAAGATGCGACCGTATCCTCAAATTGGCACGAGGGCCTCGTTAGGGATAGAAGCGCATCTCGTCATGTCGCAAGAATGGATATCGTTACAAGTACATGTACTGAAAAGAAGATATATATATATATATATATATATATAGAATTGGCTTACACTCGCCACAAGCTACATCAGAGTCACAACAGTACAATACATAAACATCATGAGTAAGAGCAGGGTCCGACTACGGACGAAAACAAACGAGAAAAGAAGAACGACGTCCATCCTTGCTATCCCAGGCTGCCAGCCTGGAACCCATCCTAGATTGATGAAGAATAAGAAGAAGAAGCAACTCCAAATGAACAATCAACGCGCTCGCGTCAAGTAACCTTTACCTTTACCTGCAACTGATGTTGTAGTAATCTGTGAGCCACAAAGGACTCAGCAATCTCATTTCCAAAGGTATCAAGACTATCAAAGCTTAATGGGTGAGGTATGGTTAAGTGGTGAGGTTGCAGCAGAGGCTAAGCATATATTTGGTGGCTAACTTACGAGTACAAGAAATAAGAGGGGAAGATCTACACATAACGGACGTAACTACTGATGATCAATTGAATGATCTTGAACACCTACCTACGTCAGACATAACCCCACCGTGTCCTCGGTCGGAGAAGGAACTCACGACAGAGATAGTCACGGTTACGCACACAGTTGGCATATTTTAATTAAGTTAACTTCAAGTTATCTAGAACCAGTGTTAAACAAAGTTTCCGCGTTGCCACATAATCGCGGGCACGGCTTTCCGAAAGATTTAACCCTGCAGGGGCGCTCCAACTAGTCTATCACAAATTACCACAAGCCGCATAGAAATCCTTGATCACGACACTCACGATCTCGTCGGACTCCTTAGTGGAAAACCTCAACTCTGAGATTACTCAAAGCATCACCGGAATCCCGATGCACAAGATATCTCGTCAAAGGTAAAACTAATCCAGCAAGGCCGCACGACGTGTCGACGTACCCGATAGGAGCCGCGTATCTCGTTCTCAGGACACGACGGATGGAACTAGCTACGAGTGCCAAACCTCGAGTTTCCTCGTGGTGGCCCCGTAGGCAGACCGTTTGGGACCAACAACATCAGCACTGGCCCCCCTGTTTATGTAAAATTTCTCCTCGGGTAGCGCTAACTCCCTATGCATTTTAGTATTATCAGAATTATTATGTTGGGCAAAGGTAGTACCAATGTTGGGCCTTGTGAGACCAGCTTTACTCTAAAACGAAATATCAAGGGGGTCCCCATAAAAACCCCGATCGTGTTAGGAGCGCTCAAAAATGGAACATATCACCGGTAGCCGAAACATAGTGGGAAAAGGTGGAACAAAACAACAGGCTAGAAAGGCCGAGCCTTCCTCCTTTTACCAAGTATATAGGTGCATTAAGTTAAATAGCATTTAATAGGGTGATATAACAAGGAACCCATGTTTTCACATGGAAGCAACTGAAGCTGCAACTACCAACGCTAACACAGGGTTAAGCAAGCGGTAACATAGCCAATCAGTGGTTTGCTAGGTTGAACAGGTTGAAGGTTTTCATGGCATTGTTGAGAGGCTGATATTTAACATGTGGTAGGCAACGAGATATAATCGATGGAAGCGATAAAAATAGCATGGCAATAATAGTAATGGTATCTGGGGAAATGGTCATTTTGCCTGAGATCCCGCTTGGAAGAAGAATGACTCCGTGAAGCAGACGAACCGACGTAGTCGAACGGGTCCTCACAATCCGACACGATTGCGGAACTCTATCGAAACGAAGCAAACCGGAAACACAAATCAACACACGATATACACAACACGATGCACAACACATATGATGCATGAGCAGCTGAACACATGCAAGGCACGGCATGGCAAATCACAGAATCAAACACTACACGTTAAGTGAAGTTCAATATGCAACGAGTTGCATATTGACGAAACTCCACGTTTAATTATTTAGGTCCATCCCGATTAGGTACTCAGCAATATTAAATGTGGTTAAACATGGCAAGAGGTGAAGCGTAATTAAACTACCTATCTAGGCATTTTAAATGAGGTCGGAAATGACATATAGCACCTCCGAGACGACCTCACATGTTAATTTACAATTCTGTCTAGATCTGAACTAACACATTTAGTTAGTTGTTAAACTGCAAAACAAATAGGTTCTCATGATTCTACGTGTCATTACAAGCAATTTACACATAGAGAACATCTCCAACGGAGCTACGGATCAAAAGTTACAAGCACCGCAAGATATGATGGCAAGAATGCAATATGTGTGCAACGGCGGTCACGAGCACCTCAAAACGTACAACCAGCAAGAGAAAATGAAACTACACGAGAATGTAAGCAAGTTTCATATAGGACACGATCAAAACGGAGCTACGGTTCAAAAACTACGAGCAAAACAAGATATCGCTACAATCTGCCAAAATCAGCCACATAGCATTTTCTACACCCCACAACTATGAGCTTCACAAGTCCAATCTACTCAACCAAGGCATGACATGAAAGAGGGCAAGAAGCACTACAATAAACAACTAACAACAAGTAGCATGGCATCAAGTAACACTAGGAAAAGAAGGCACAAAATGGCTTCTCACACACTATTTCTGACTTAGTGAAAATAACACTTCATGAAAGTGCAGTTTTCCATCTGAAGCCATATTGACAGCAGCAAAACCTATAGCTACAGGGCTCCAAATGGCATGAAAATTCACAACATGCTAGAGAAACACAAGGTCTACAACTAATTCCATTGGACCAACCTCAAAAGATCTACAGATCACAAGATAGAAGCAAAACAAAACAACAACAAAATATAACAGATCTCAGACTTAGAAATATTTCATCACCTCCAAATCAGCACTATTTCTAGCAACTTGAGCGCAAGAAAACCACACCAAAACATGCATTTCTATTGCAACCAAAATACCAGGGGCTAGACTAAACATCAAAGTACACCTCTCTACTTGACAACTTAATCAAACGAAGCACGAAATAAATCCTACGAAATAGATAAGAGGGCAACACGGCAAAATATCGCGCAAACTAACTTTCTCAAAAGCTAATTACACAAAAAAATCCTATGGATTTTTCTACCCCGAAAACATATAAAATATGTGGGGTTGCAACGCAAAAATATTATCACACGAAAATGCGATACAATAACCTATACACGGAAAATAAACTAGCGGCAAATCCCTACAAGCAAAAATACCAACGCCTACTCTAAAATACATGGAAAAGTGGTTCCTAGAACATGGGCATATCTACTACGGCATACGAGCAATCCGGACACGCACGAGAAATTATTACGGGACGAAACCTATAGAAACAACACGCTAATCTACGCATTTGGCACGACAACCCACGTCAAACAAATATGCAAGTTTTATAATCGGATTCTACGCGCAAAACTACACCAAATACATATACAAATCATCGCGATCCAACTAACGGTTTAGAAGTTACGCTTGTTTTAAAATCGGCTATTTTTCTGGAATTTAATTTATTCCAAAAAAACCTAAATAGCTAACGGGCCGGACAGGGGCGCAAAATAAATAAGGCGCGCTGGGGGCGAGGGATACCTCACCTCGCTTGGGCCGGCCTGGAGGTGGAGAGCTCGGCCTGGATGTGTGGTGGAGAAAGCCTGGAGGAGGAGGCCCAGCGGGGCAGGCCGGGGAGCCACTTGGCCTGGCTGCGTGGCCCAGGCGGGAGGAGCGCTCCACTTGGTCGGGCGGCTGCGCGTCGTGCACCTCCCGCACGCTCGCAGGGACCGGCGGCAGGAGTTGGCCGCGGCAGCGGCCGTCGTTCCGGCGAGGTAGGGCGCAGGCAACGTGGGGAAGATGGCGGGATCGCCAGATTTAGCCGTGGGGAACCCATTCTCGGTGGTGGCGGACCGAGGCGGTGCTTGGGCAAGCAGATCGGCGGCGGGGGATCTGGCCGGGTTGCTCGGGGCAGGGAGAGAAGCAACTCGGGAGCCAGCGATGGTAGGATGGGCATGGCGCGGCGGCGCTGCACGAGGAGGTGGCTGCGGCGAGGTCTTCGCGGAGCTCCGGTGGGCTGCAGCCGTAGGCCGGCGGCTGGGGGAGCTTGGCGTAGCGCGGGCAGGCTCACCACGAGGGCACGGGAGCACGAGAGCAGAATGGGCGGCGGTGGCGCGGCTGATCCGGGCCTTCGGGGCCCGCTTCGCCCGGGGCGGGCCCGATCTGGGCTGCTGCGGCGGGGAGGAGAGAGTGGCTGCGGGAGAGACTAGAGTTTCGGGGGTAGGTGGCACGGATCCCGAGGTAGAGGGTGGTAGGCTGTCCCAAGATAATAAGAGGGGTCTATTTATAGACAAATGGGGGGCTAGGTTAACCGGAATTGCGTTCCGGATCCAACTGTGCGGTCGGATTCGGATAATTCCGAACGCGGGAACGCGTAAGTGGCCGTGTAGAGTGGACATCCGGAGATGAGAGGGAGAACACGCGGTGCGGCAACGATTTTAAAACCACCGACAACCGTCCGACGGTAGACCGAATACGGTGCCGCTACGGTCGACCGCTCGAGTACCAGACAGACTCCGACCGCGACGAAATTCGACATGCGGCCTAGCTATAACTAATCACGACCGCCTGCCAAGTTTCACCCCGTCAGGCTCAGAAGGGACAACGACGTGAACCGTCAACTATCAATGGATGCAACTTTTAAAACTGGCGGCAACGGACATGCCGATGCGATGCAGATGATGCGCATGATGCGATGTTGATGCGACAAAAGAAAATAGACACACAGACGAAAACGGAAAGAAAAGGGGAATCTTCTGGAACGTCGGTCTCGGGCTGTCACAACGATGACGATGACGAAAACGATGACGATGAGGAAAACGATGACGATGACGATGACGACAACGCCAACAACAATGACAACAACAACAATAACAAGAACCACCATCACCACCACAACAACAACAACAATAACAACAACAACAAAAACAACAACCATAAAAACTACTACAACAACAAAAACAACAACAACAACAACAACAACAACAACAACAACCGCCACAACAGAAACAACCACCACCACAACAACAATAACAACAACAACAATAAGAATAACAACAACAACCGCCACAACAAAAACAACCACAAAAACAACAACAACAACAACAAAAACAAAAACAACAAGAACAACAACAAAAACAACATCAACAAAAACAACAACCGCCCCAAACAAAACCACAACAACAACAACAACAACAATGTAGCGACCCGACTAAAGACGAGTCAAGCCTCTGTGTATCTGTGCCATCCCTGGATCAGTATGCTGGAACACACAATATATCAAAGTGCAATCACATGTAAATAGCGTAAAACTGATATATACCTTAAATATCTCAACGGAAGCGGTCAAGGGAGTGGAGTCCCAATAAACACCAATGGCAAGTTGAGTGTAGACCGTAACCCTGGATCGTACTCTTACTCGTCGAAGAAAAATATCTGCAACATAAGACGTTGCAGCCGTGTAGGTCAGCATATCGAATATGCCGGCAAGTCATCAAAGACAGGAGTAAAATAATAATCAACTATCTCTACATGCATATTTGGCCAGTGGGGCTAAGTTTTGCATAAAGCCAGTTTTATCCTACAACAAGGGGGGTTGGAAGCAAAATATTACTACAATGTTTGTTGTTAACGAGATGGTTCCGCCAACCAATTCTCATACCCGAATATTTGTTAACACCCACATCATTATTAAGTTGTGTCGAGACTTCAGGGGAAATTCAATGCCTTCGGCTCAAGTTGTCCATGACCGTGGACACGGCTAATCGATTAGGTTGGGCACTCTGCAGAGTTTTGCACACGTTCCCCACAAGATTTGATCGCCTCCGGGTTTGTCCTCGCACTTCTGGGTGTTTGAAGACCGTATGATCGAAACATGGTCTTTCAACGGGTCCCTCTGAATCCCTGTCGGTGCCCATACATTCCTACCGTTCGTCTACATCTGCTAGCACCCCCTATCTAGAGTCGCCGCGTTGTCCAACCAAGCCAGAGCCCATAATGACTTGTGGCTGTGCAGGTAAGCCTTGAGTCTTGAAGTCTCCGTCCGTCTCTTCGAGCCTGGGTGAAGCTTTCCGCAGGGTGACATGGCCTCTCCAGCATCCCTGGCATCCACTGGTTCTCCAGGGAGCCGATCAACCGTCCTTCACCCAGAGTTGCATTGCGTCCAGGGTCTTGAAAATCTTGTCTTAGTCCGGTCTTGATTATTATATCAACCTCGCATCACTCGTGGTATACACTCCACCGATAACCCGTCTACTCAAGCATAGCATTAAGAAATTGTCGTCCCGGGGCCAAGTGTCGGGGTTGTTGTGTTCCTACCACATGATACTACAACTATACTAAAGTTTCCAAGTACCTAGGCAGCATGCAAATTGGGCAAAGAAGGTGATCTACCATGCATCGAAAACATAGGTAAAATAACATGATCAAAATGACTTGCCTGGTGATGTTGATGAAGAAGAATTTCTCGAGAAAATAACTTGATAGACTACTCGTCACTTTCCGATGAAATCTATATAACAAACATATCATTTACATAAGCACTCATACTAGCATTCATTCTAGCAATCAAAACAAAAGAGAGAGAGCAAATAAGAAACCGAAAGAAACTTCAAATAAGACTAGGGAGTCTTCTACTACGTCAAACACTAACTAGTTTTTGTCTAGCTGAAAATAATAACAAGGAACTAAGATATAACTCTAACTAAGATATAATAAAGTATTTTTCACAAAACTTTTTGAAAGTATTCCCAAACAGGATTTGAAACAACGGTAAAAACAATTGCAAGTTACTAAGGAACTAGAATTGATTTCATGAAAACAAATAATATTAAAATAAAAACTTGTTGCAAAACTACTGTTTTATCTAACGGAAACAAAACAATAATTTTTCTGAAATAATAAAGAAAATAATTTAAGACAAAAATAGAAAAGGAATTAGCCGAAATCCTAAAAGAGGTGAAACAGAAATTGTTTCACAAGAAACAGTGAGCTCAAATACTCAAACAAATCTGAAATTTTTACCACTCATAAATAAGATCACTAGTGATCAGTACCAGAAGGAATCCAATTAAAAGCTATTTTTAAACTCCTGGAATAGGCAAAACAAGGTTTAAACTAAATCAGATCTAACTTGTATTTTAAAATTTCAACCATAGACAACTTCTATGATTTTACAAACTACAGGAAATGTGTGAGCTACTGGAAAAAGAATCACTATCATTGGACTTCGGAATCAAAAGTTGTGGCCAAAACAAAACAGAAACTTTCTGTTTTTACAAACAGGCAGAAAAAACTGAAGATAACTAGTTCTAAAAAAGAGGGTACACGTGGCATGTTGCTATCGGCCGAGAGGGGTGTTTGTTGCAAAGCTAGTAGCAAATGGCCTAGCTCTTGTAAACCTGCTGGCTAAAACATAAGTGAAAAAAATAAACCGCTGGTTTTTCTAATCTAAACCGAAGAGGTAAGTCACTCTAATCTATACCATAGATTATGGATCTAAGGGCTACTACATAAAAAAAACAAGAAACAGGAGGGGGAGGTTACCTCGGCTGGGATGCTGCTCGCGTGCTGGTGCTGGTGGCGAGGTGGGGGTGGGGTGCTCCGGTGGGGAGGGGGGGCCGACGGGAGTGGGGAAGGGGGGGCCGAAAGGAGTTCCTGGGGGAGGGAGGCAAGGTGGAGGGGGGGGCGAGGTGGAGAGCTGCGGTGCTGCTGGCAATGGCGATGGGGATGGGGCTGTAGGGCAGAAGGGGGCGGTGGAGGTGGGGTGGCGAGAGGGTGGCAACGGGGCGGCGGTTGAGGGGGCCGAAGTGGTGGGGAGAGGTGGAGGAGGGGGTACGAGTTAGAAGCGAGGAGAGGAGAACTTTTCGACGGGAATGGAACGAGGAGAGGTAGGGGCTTCTTATAGAGGCGACGGGAGGCGCCGGGAAGGTATGTGTGTCGCGAATCCCGGAGGAGGGGATCTCCTCTCCATGGAGGGAAAGTTTCTTTGTCACGTGAAAGGAGGAGGAGGAAGAAGATGATCTTCTTGGGCCATGTTTGGAAAGTGCTTAATGGGCCAGCTCCTATTTCCTAATAAAAGTGATTCTATTCCTATTTTCAAAACTAGGAAACTAAAACGTTATAAAGGAAATCAAATCAATTCGGAATAAAGATTTTTTATATACTAAAATTATCAGAAAAATAAAATAGAAATGATGGGCATTTTTCCATGGCAAAAATAAAAACTTGAGAAAAAATTATTTTCACAAAATTGCCTAAAAGGTTTATTTCTCTTTTGCAAATACTTTTCAAATGACCCTCTAAGTTTGAGGGTTCAAATAACTTTCGAAATGCCCGTGGGTTTGAGGGTCATGTTTCTCCGCTCTTTAGAATGTATTTCCCGGCATTTCTTGCACGAAGAAAACGAATGGAAATGCAAAAGAATTCAATGCAAATATCTCCGTTCAAATTCTTTATAGTTGAAGAAGTCATGTCATCTTCTCTCATTGCTTTTAAAAGTTTGAATTTGAATTCACCGGAGAAGGGGAAGCTCATTTTATTCCCTCTCATTCAAAAGTTTCGAAAAGTTTTGAATTTCACACAAGTTTCACTCACTCAGCAAACAAACAAACAATCAATCTAATAATTATGTTAACATTCCAAAATTTATAATTTTGGGATGTTACAAACTACCTCACTTAAAATGAATCTCGTCCTCGAGATTCGAAGAGGCTAGAAAGAAAGGTTAGGGTTTGGGGGTCTTCTAACAAATCCAACTTCCGGCAAAGTGGGATGCTACCACACTTAAATGAGTGCTACTGGTCCCTTAAGATTTTAACAAACCTCTGGGGTTTTTCGCATCTGACTCCTCACAGTCTTCATATCTTCCGCTATATTCATAACGTTTCCATTAAAAAGAGGGTCCTTCTGTTGATATAAGATTCTTCCTTTACTGGGTCTTCTTAACTGTCAGTCTCGTGGGCAATTCTAAATAACATATCGATGGTTCTCATGGTGGTCTACCATTTGTGGTTATCCTGCAGAGAAAGGGGTCTTGTCTTCATCGTCACCGTAAAATTTCCTACGCGTGACAACAAATGCCATGTACATTGCCTTTCATCATACCATTCTAAGGCTTAAACAAAAGCTTCAAAGAACTCGTCTCCCTATATGGGTAAGTCTCTCAGATTTCCCATTCCGAATAGCAAGATAAATGATAAGAGTAAGTCGTCATGGTGATCAATCCATTCCGCACCCAAATCATTTCTCTGTATAAGGTTTAGCGAATCTCGCATTCTAACACTTGGGCATCCTCACAAGCGTTGCAGAATTTCTCTCGTCCACGAACGAAGTTCGGATAATCCATTGGTTTTGCAAGCTGAACGAAACATCTATCGTATCTTCACAACTCTGAGGTTTTCGTATGCTCCTAAGAAAACGTTTGCCGATCCATCATAGCTTCTTCCATAAATTATATGCATTTCATAATCAATCCTTTATTACATTCCTTAATTTCTCCTAAAAAAACTCCAATTCAAAAGTACTCTATTACAAATGCTGCCATCCACATGGTTTGGTATGGTCGAGCTTTTCTGCCAACTTTTTTTTCATCTGCCTCTCTTGGAGGTACTTAGTTCCACTCGAACTTTCCGAGGTGCTCCTTGAAATCATCCATCTTTTGCTTCATCATGGTGGCCATTAGCTTCATCTCCATCATCTCCGCACGTACCTCACTCAGGTATTCCTGGGTATGACGGAGTCTTGCTTCAAGTATCTCTCCAATCTAACGTATGGCTTCCATGGCAGCTTCACGAACAGCATCAAAGAAGGTTGCTCGTGGTACACGTGAAATGAAAAAGTATTGCCCCATAGTCTTTGGAGAAACTCCTTTCACATGGTGGAGGTGTACTTCCACGTACCAAAGTTCCACTCCATTTTCCATGAATGGGTAGCCTTTGTAGACTGCATCTCCTTCAAGGTGAATGTGCTTCATCATGTCCTTCAGGATTTTCGGGTAATCATGATCACTGGTCAGGGTCACGATCGTTTCTGGGCCCTTGAGGAATGACTCGTAGAGAGTTGTCATCTGCAGGTGTGAGTAAATAGGTACTCAGAGGAATGTATGTGTCTCCTTGGTATTCATGGTACACTCCCAGTCAATGGATCCTGTGGGTTTACCGATTACTACCACACTTAAATGAATTATACTCATGCCTGCATAGACCATATTTTCTCATATCCTCATAATGTTCAGAGAGCTTTGCTCGATAAGAAACAACGCACACAGTTTCAACATAGGCAATCATGAGACAATAAATTCCATGATGGTATTACAATCTCAGGGACTTCTGTTACAAAATTTCACTCCATGATCTCATGAAAAACATGAGTGCTTCGGGTTACACTTATTGCCATGGTCAAAACTTAACTACTCCTTTCTAGCTTTCTTCCTTTGTGGACAATCGCTGGCAAAATGTCCTTCTTCCTTGCAACAAAAACAAATGATTTCTGACAAGTCTCGAGGCTTCTTAGCTTCTACTTTTGCTCCTTGGATTCCCGGCTTCCTTCCTGAGCACATGTATTTGTGGTGGCCAAATTTCATACACTTCGAACACCTGACATGACTCAGGTCTATGTCTGCAGAGATTTGGTTCTTTCGAGGGTACTTTTTCTTCTTTCCGGACTCCTTTATTTTGGCCAGTTCTTCTATTTCAAGTGGATCAAACTCCAGTTCTTCCGTCGGGAAGTTTCCCAGATACTCTTGGCTTCTCTTCGTGCAATCGTGTGAATAATGTCCTTCTTCTCCACATGAGTAGCATGCATTAGAGAAAAATCTGGTCAGACCTTGTCCATCAGGGTCTTCAATATATTCGTTCATCACAGGTTCTTCTAGAATCTTCTTCTTGAGGGTTTCCTTCACTGCATCTTTCTGCTGCTTGACAACTTGTTGTACCTTGGGGTAAATGTGACATTGAGCAGGGTAGTGGGTGGTTTCCTCACAAAGGAAACAAGTCACCTGACTACTTGGGCATTCCTCAGTTGGGTGTTTTTCTTCACAATGAGTGCATCCATCCGTGTGTTCTTCCTGGGTGTGTCCTATTTCTCCACAGATCTTGCATGCACGGGTCTTCTCCTTCGGATAACCATAGCACTTCCGAATGAGACGGGATCTTAACAGAGTCTTCTTGAATTCTTCCCAACTTTCTGCTCCGCAAAATCCTTGTATGGCATGGTGCATTTTCCATCATATAGCAGCACTTTGGGTAAAGTACTTGAGAGTGTGTTCCACTTCATACTTCCTTGAGATCAAGTTGTTCCCGAAGTGGTTCTCCATGTTCTGAATCCATGTTTCAGCCTCCAGCTGGGTCATTGGTCCAGAGACTACAAGTCCAGCTTCATACTCCATCTAGTAGGGTTGAGGTTTTGGGGACGAGACGAGTAAGAGAGAGGAAGGAGATACACACAATACAAACAATATTTTTTTTAGAATGGGTTTTATTTGTGGCTGTCGAAAAACACACACCAATGACGGATCACAAATCATCGTATCTAACGTGGGTATATAAAAGGGATTTGGACTTCTAATGGTCCTATAATTATTCGAACACTTCAGGGTCTTCGAGTTCTTCGGGTCTTGAGAGTCTTTTGTTTGTGTAGCTTCAATTCTTCAAATGCGTGGTGAAATCCTCTTTACTTTGAAGTAGAACTCCGTTGATCCTTCATGAGGTCGAAGGGGTAAGGGCATTGTCTAAATATTTGAGGTGAGAGAGAACGTTTGATGAAATCACAAGGGATGAGAAGTAAAGGATGTTCTTGAAAATAAGATTTTTTTGAGAGATCCCATCCTAAGAAGTTTATAGTTTCTAGGGTCACGTCCTACAGTCAACATGTGCTCTGATACCATTTCTGTAGCGACCCGACTCAAGACGAGTCAAGCCTCTGTGTATCTGTGCCATCCCTGGATCAGTATGCTGGCACACACAGTACATCAATGTATATATCAAAGTGCAATCACATGTAAATAGCATAAAACTGATATATACCTTAAATATCTCAGTGGAAGCGGTCAAGGGAGTGGAGTCCCAATAAACACCAACGGCAAGTTGAGTGTAGACCGTAACCCTGGATCGTACTCTTACTCGTCGAAGAAAAATATCTGCAACATAAGACGTTGCAGCCGTGTAGGTCAGCATATCGAATATGCCGGCAAGTCATCAAAGACAGGAGTAAAATAATAATCAACTATCTCTACATGCATATTTGGCTAGTGGGGCTAAGTTTTGCATAAAGCCAATTTTATCCTACAACAGGGGGGGTTGGAAGCAAAATATTACTACAATGTTTGTTGTTAACGAGATGGTTCCGCTAACCAATTCTCGTACCCGAATAGTTGTTAACACCCACATCATTATTATGTTGTGTCGAGAGTTCATAGGAAATTCAATGCCTTCGGCTCAAGTTGTCCATGACCGTGGACACGGCTAATCGATTAGGTTGGGCACTCTGCAGAGTTTTGCACACGTTCCCCATAAGATTTGATCGCCTCCGGCTTTGTCCTCGCACTTCTGGGTGTTTGAGGACCGGATGATCCAAACATGGTCTTTCAACGGGTCCCTCTGAATCCCTATCGGTGCCCATCCATTCCTACCGTTCGTCTACATCTGCTAGCACCGCCTGTCCAGAGTCGCCGCGTTGTCCAACCAAGCCAGAGCCCATAATGACTTGTGGCTGTGCAGGTAAGCCTTGAGTCTTGAAGTCTCCGTCCGTCTCTTCGAGCCTGGGTGAAGCTTTCCGCAGGATGACATGGCCTCTCCAGCATCCCGGGCATCCACTGGGTTCTCCAGGGAGCCGATCAACCGTCCTTCACCCAGAGTTGCATTGCATCCAGGGTCTTGAAAATCTTGTCTTAGTCCGGTCTTGATTATTATATCAACCTCGCATCACTCGTGGTATACACTCAACCGATAACCCGTCTACTCAAGCATAGCATTAAGAAATTGTCATCCCGGGGCCAAGTGTCAGGGTTGTTGTGTTCCTACCACATGATACTACAACTATACTAAAGTTTCCAAGTACCTAGGCAGCATGCAAATTGGGCAAAGAAGGTGATCTACCATGCATCGAAAACATAGGTAAAATAACATGATCAAAATGACTTACCTGGTGATGTTGATGAAGAAGAATTTCTCGAGAAAATAACTTGATAGACTACTCGTCACTCTCCGATGAAATCTATATAACAAACATATCATTTACATATGCACTCATACTAGCATTCATTCTAGCAATCAAAACAAAAGAGGGAGAGCGAATAAGAAACCGAAAGAAACTTCAAATAAGACTAGGGAGTCTTCTACTACGTCAAACACTAACTAGTTTTTTTCTAGCAGAAAATAATAACAAGGAACTAAGATATAACTCTAACTAAGATAAAATAAAGTATTTTTCACAAAATTTTTTGAAAGTATTCCCAAACGGGATTTGAAACAACGGTGAAAACAATTGCAAGTTACTAAGGAACTAGAATTGATTTCATGAAAACAAATAATACTAAAATAAAAACTTGTTGCAAAACTACTGTTTTATCTAACAGAAACAAAAC
>NC_058521.1:299805598-299808098 GCF_904849725.1 Hordeum vulgare subsp. vulgare | reverse complement strand
CTCCACCACGACCCATCCCAATCGGCGACCAGCACGGGAGCCCCTGCCACGGTAAGGCCCCTCCCTCCTTTTTTTACTTGTTTTGTTTTTTTGTTTTAGCCCTTAGATCTATATTCTACGGTATAGATTAGAGTAGGATACCCCTTCGGTTTAGATCAGAAAACCGCGCTGGTTTTTATTCCACTTAACTATTAGCCAGCAAGTTTTTGTTAGGCTTCGGCCGTTTGCTCTTAACGTTACACCCATCAGCCAATCAGTGAGCGCCACGTGTCTGTAGCAATTATTCTCTTTTTCTGTCTAGTTCCAAAAACAGCAAAGTTTCTGTTTTGTTTTGGCCATAACTTTTGATCCCGGAGTCCAATGATAGTGATTATTTTTCCAGTAGCTCACAAATTTCCTGTAGTTTCTAAAAACATATAATTTGTCTATGTTTGAAATTTTCAAATATAAGTTAGATCAGATTTAGTTTAATCCTTTTGGTACTGATCACTAGTGAACTTATTTATCAGTGGAAAAAATTTCAGAATTGTTTGAGTATTTTAGCTCACTGTTTCTTGTGAAACAATTTCTGTTTCACGTCTTTTAGAATTTCGGCTAATTCCTTTTCTATCTTTGTTTTAAAATATTTTCTTTATTATTTCAGAAACATTATTGTTTTGTTTATTTTAGTTAAACAGTAGTTTTGCAACAAGTTTTATTTTATTTTTATTTGTTTTCACGAAATCAATTCTAGTTCCTTAGTAACTTGCAATTGGTTTCACCACTGTTTCAAATCCCGTTTGGAAGTACTTTCAAATAGTTTTCTGAAAAATACTCTATTTTATCTTAGTTAGATATATATCTTAGTTCCTTGTTATTATTTTCTGTTAGACAAAAAGTATTTAGTGTTTGACGTAGTAGAAGACTCCCTAGTCTTATTTGAAGTTTCTTTCGGATTCTTATTCGCTCTCTCTTTTGTTTTGATTGTTAGAATGATTGCTAGAATGAGTGCTTATGTGAATGATATGTTTGTTATATAGATTTCTTCGGAGAGTGACGAGTAGTCTATCAAGTTGTTTCTCGAGAAATTCTTCTTCGTCAACATCACCAGGCAAGTCACTTTGATCATACTATCACCTATGTTTTATGCATCGTAGTTCTGCCATCCTATGCCCAATTGCATGCTGCTTAGGTACTTGGAAATGTTAGTATAGATTGTAGTATCATGTGGTAGGCACACAACAACCCCGATACTTGGCCCGGGACGACAAATTTCATATTGCTGTGCTTGAGTAGACGGGATTACGGTTGAGTGCATAACACGAGTGATGCGAGGTTGATTAAATAATCAAGACCGGTTAAGACAAGATTTTCAAGACCTGGACGCAATGCAACTTTTGGGTGAAGGACGGTTGATTGGCTCCCTGGAGAACCCAGTGGATGCCTGGGATGTTGGGGACGGCCATGACATCCTGCTGAAAGCTTGACGCAGGCTCAAAGAGAAGGACGGATATTTTCAAGACCCAAGGCTTACCTGCACAGCCACAAGTCATTATGGGCTCTGGCTTGGTTGGACAACGCGGCGCCTCTGGACAGGCGGTGCTAGCAGATGTAGAAGAACGGTAGGAATGGAAGGGCACCGACAGGGATTTAGAGGGACACGTTGAAAGACCATGTTTTGATCATCCGGTCGTCAAACACCCTGAAGTGCGAGGACATACACGGAGGCGATCAAATCTTGTGGGAACGTGTGCAAAACTCTGCAGAGTACTCAAACCTAATCGATTAGCCGTGTCCACGGTCATGGACAACTTGAGCCAAAGGAACTGAAGTTATCTGGATTTCTCAACACCAATACATATATTTGATGAGGGTAATTATTGACAACTCGGGTACGAGAACTGGTTGGCGGAACCATCTCGTTAACAACCAACAATGTAGTAACATTTTGCTTTTAGCCTCTCTTGATGTAGGAGAAAACTTGCTTTTCGCTAAAAACTTATAACCCCCACCTGCCATATATGCATATAGTATAGATGATTACTTTTCACCCCTCTCTTGTAACTTGCCGGCATATTCAATATGCTGACCTACACGGCTCCAACATCTTATGTTGCAGATATTTTTCTTCGACGAGTAAGAGTACGATTCAGGGTTACGGTCTACACTCAACTTGCCGTTGGTGTTTATTGGGACTCCACTCCCTTGACTGCTTCCGCTGAGATAATTAAGGTATATATCAGTTTTACGCTATTTACATGTGATTGCACTTTGATATATACATTGATGTACTGTGTGTGCCAGCATACTGATGCAGGGATGGCACAGAAACACACAGGCTTGACTCGTTTTGAGTCGGGACGTTACAGAAAACAATAAGAATAACGACAACAACGACAACAACTGATGAGGACATGACTACTTTGGATATTATCACAAGCAATGCATATGCGTATTTAGAGGTGATTTCTGATAAAATTCATGCAATAATGTATTTATGTTATCCGAAACAAAAATACTT
>NC_058521.1:299750598-299798098 GCF_904849725.1 Hordeum vulgare subsp. vulgare | reverse complement strand
GAAGTTTTGCATTCAAAATAGGAGTAGGTGTCTGCATTGTACAATTTTATGGCAAAAGTATAACCATGCTCGGTCCTCAAGTGAACTATCTTTACCTCCCTAGTTTCTTCAGTACTGAAACCAATCTTATCCAACACATAATGTATTGCATGGCAGGGGATACGCTAGTAGAATAATAAAAAATAAAAATTATAAGTTGAAGCAAAAGAAGTCATGCTTAATTACGAACAAAGACTTGTCGTTGTGACTTACTGTATCCACTTGGAAGTCCCCATCCAGCATGATGCTGAAGTGCCTATCATCAACTAGGAAAGGCGTGTCGCAAAGGCCGCGCTTGTCTTGGCAGTATTCGCACATAACGTATTCGAAGTCAGACGACAATTCCTAAAATAGAGAAAATTTGGGCATGACGTTTACTAAAAAGTAGACATATGGAGCGCCTGAAATTTGCCAGAATAGAAATGAATCAATATTCCGGCAAAACAAGCAAAGCTACCAAACATGAAGAGCACTCTTTCAGTGCAAGGGAAGTATCAAAAAGGAAAAGCATGAATGAACAAGAATAAAGAACATCAACATTCTACTTTCATCTTTGTGAGATAATAATTGGTTCGGATAATAATTGGCAAACATCATATCATAGGAGGGGAATATGAGGATTAAACAGCACCATCACAAGTTAACAACAGTAGCTACTTAGTTATCTACATCAACCAGAAAATGCATTTGTTTCATATCATTGGCACATGAGTAACAAAGATGAAACGATTCACCTACATCTTAACTATCTTTTGCCAGGTAACCATGCTTCAAACTAAAGTGTCATGGTTCATCTTAAGGCAACCAAATAGCATAACTAGAATCAACAGTTCAAAAACACTAAAGCACACCAAATATAATCAAGTCATTTCAAATAGCTTCTAGTTATGCTGTTTTAAACTGATGTTTGGTGTGTTTTTGCTATTTGAAGCTATACACCGATGCAGTTCAAATATAATCATGTCACTTCAAATAGCTTCAAATAGCATCAAATTAGCAAGGTTCATCTTAAGGCACACCAAATACAATCATTGTTCAAAAACACTAAAACACACCAAATATAGTCATCAGTTCAAGGCTTCCAGGGACAACAGTCAATGGTCCTTCACATGACACGTGAGCTTCTGTCACCAGCATCTCTTAAACTATGGGATCACATGCCCTGCACTTTGGTCATGACTTTAAAGTTAATTCCTTTGCGAAGTGGGAGGAACAGAGACTTTACGCTAATAATCATCTGGACATGATGAAGCTAAACTGTGTTGGATGCACATTCTGAAGGACCGATAAAGTGAGAATAGAAAATTCGATTGTGGGTTTGCAGTTACATACATGTAGTGCACCTTATGGTGTTCACCTTGACAGGTAAAAAATACAGTTCATTTTATATTGAGAAAGGTGCTAGTGGCAAGCAAGTTGATGTACATCCACAACAAGCCTAACGTGCGCTACAGAAGGGGAATTACTGAATTCGCTGATGGAAAGCTAAGGAAGCCCTGTTGCTCTGATCTGCTTGATCTTAAGATTGCAAAGGAGATTGACCATCTAGTTCAAGCTATCGTAGATGATAGTGGCAAACTTTACAAGCGAGTCTTCGCTGATTATAAACTAGTTCAAGACAGATTGTATGTCCATTTACCCAAGGGGGGTGATGTGAAAACCATCACCAGCAACCCTTAATGGGCTCAGCTGGAATCCTTTTACTCCACCAAGCCTGATTACTAGTTGTGCTATGCTGAATTGGTTGGTTGTCCTAGTTCTGGCACCTGATATTTCTGTCGGCAGTGGAG
Source organism: Hordeum vulgare subsp. vulgare (assembly GCF_904849725.1). Lineage (NCBI taxonomy): Eukaryota > Viridiplantae > Streptophyta > Magnoliopsida > Poales > Poaceae > Hordeum > Hordeum vulgare. The sequence goes on along the minus strand of NC_058521.1, from coordinate 299,796,269 downwards.
GCTGGAAGTTATAGATCAGCTAACACATGAACAAGAGACCACCATCTATGTTTAATCTATGTTCAAAAATGCGGCGGAGGGAGGGGGGCGAACCTCGGGGTAAACCTCGCAGCCAAAGGAGGGGAGCACGGCGGAGGCGGAGGGGGAGGCGGCGGCGCCCTTGTCGTCGCCCATCATCGGGGGTTCCTGGCGGCGGTTGGGAGAGGCAGGGAGCGGGGAGGGCGCGTTGCAAGGCGGACGGTGGCGCAGTGGCGAGGGGCGGAGCAGGGGGTTTAGCCGGCGGCGGCAGGTGCGGAGGGGGAGGCGGCCGGAGGGCCAGCCGGCCACAGCAGGTGCGGTGGGAGGGGCGACCGATGGGAGGGGCGGCCGGAGGGAGGAGAGCGGGAGTTTCTGGATTTGGATCGGGAGGGACAGCCACGAGGGGAGGGGAGCTGGAGTTTTTTTCACTTCTGGTTATCAATGGCGCACCCACATAAGAATGCGCCATTGGTAACGAGGATTACTAATGGCGCACCTAGGAAGAATGTGCCATTAGTAGTTTTAAAAAAAACTGAAAATAAATATTAGTAGTGGCGCACCGTTGACGTGATGCGCCAATACTTGTTAAAACTAGTAATGGCGCACTTCCCAGGGTGCGCCACTGGTAAATGTAGGAAAGGGTGGGGGGCCAGCTCAAAGATAGTAATGGCGCACCAGACACAGGGTGCGCCATTATTGTTATGGACACTAATGGCGCACCATGCATGTGGTGCGCCACTACTACCTTTAGTGTTATGGACACTAATAGCGCACCTATATCTGGTACGCCACTGCTATATAGCAGTGGCACACCACATGGATGGTGCGCCATTAGTGTCCATATGAGCTATAGGCTTTTTTCTAGTAGTGAACAAAACAATGACGACGAGGAGGACAACGATGACGACGACGATAATGACGACGAGGACGATAGCGATGACGACGACGATGATGACAACAACAACAACAACAACTACTACTACTACTACTACTACAACTACCACCAGAACAACAACAACAACAAAAAGAACAAGTACCACAACAACACCAACAATAATAACAACAACAATAACAACAACAACAACAACAACAACAACAACAACAACAACGACATCAACAAAAATGACCACCACCACCACCACCACCACCACCACAACAACAACAACAACAACAACAACAACAACAATAACAATAAAACAACAATACCAACGACGACGACGACAATTGCAACAACAACAACAACAACAACAACAACAACAACAAGATCGACAACGAGGATGATGAAAACGATGGCAACGATGACGAGGACGAAGACAACAATAACGATAACAACAACAACAACGACGACGACAACGGCGACAACGACGATGATGACGATGATGGCGACGATGACGAGGACGAGAACAACCAGAACAACAACAACTCCGACAGCAACAACAACGATGACAACATCGACAATAATGACAACAGCGAGAACAACGACAACAACAACAACAACAACAACAACGACGACGACAAGAACGACAACAACGACAACAACAACCACAACGACAATAGAGACTACAAAGACAACATCGACCACAATGACAAAACAATAAAACAACATACGCAACAACAAACACAACAACAACAACAAAAACAACAACAACAACAAAAACAAAAACAACAACAACAACAACAACAGTGACAATGTGAGAACGACAACAATGATGACGACAATGACGACGATGATGACAATGATCTTGATGATTATGATGACGACAACAACAAAAACAATAACAAAAAACAACAACAACAAGAACGATGACGACGACAACGATGACAACGATGACAACAATGATAACAACGACGAGGACGACAATGACGATGGCAACGAATACGACGACGACGACAATGATGACGACGATGACGACAATGATGACGACGATGACGATGAAGACAACGACGACACCACCACCACCACCACCACAACCACCACCAACAACAACAATACCTACAACTAAAACAACAACCAGAAGAACAACAACAACAACAAACACAATAACAACAACAATAACAACAACAACAAAAACAACAACAACAACAACAACGATGTGTACGACGATAACGACGACAATGACGATAACTACAACAATGACGAGAACAACGACAATAACGACAACAACGACTACTACGACAACAATGACGAGGACGAGAACAATGATGACAATGACGACGACGACGATGACAACGACAACGACGATGACAACAACAACAATAACCACCACCACCACCACAACAACAACAACAACATCAATAACAACAAAGACAACAACAACGACGCAACAACACTAACAACAACGACAATGACGAGAACAGCGACAATAACGATAAGAACAACAACAACAACGACGGCAGTGACAACAACGACAAAAAAAACAACAACGAAGACGACGACAACAAATACAATGACAACAGTGAAAACAACGAAAAAAAAAACAACAACGACGACGATGACGACGACGATGACGAGGACGACGACGATGACGACGACAACGACGATAACAATGACAATAACGAGAACAAGATGTCGGAAACGACACCTATGGGACTTAGAGTCGTCCCTTGTGGTTCGGCGGGGAGATGGATGCACCAAGAGCAAACTAAACGATCATGGCAACGGGGCCAATTTACCCATGTTCGGGCCGCTCGGAAGCGTAATACCCTACTCCTGCTTTGTTTGTATTTGATGATAGGGGATGGACTGCTAGGTATGTCTCGGCTGATTAGCTCGCTATCCTCCCCTCTCGTGCATGCCCAAGGCCTCCTTTTATAGGTCTAACAGGTTACCAATAGTGGCAGCACAGGGTTCTCACAGGGTGCATAGTGAAACAGTGCACCCACGAGATGTATAGTGAATTATATTGTTCTTGGCGTCTTAGCAGACGCATTTAATGTTTCGTCGGGTGTCCAAGAGATGGGATAGGGGCGCGTCCCTTCATCATTGTTCTCCCCAGATACCGCTCGACTTGCGTCGTGCGAGACAACATGTATCAAGTGGCGAGGGGCAACTGGCCCCTGCGCTGGCACAGGGGCGAGTCGGGATCCTGCGGGGACGAACCGTACTAGAGCGTTGCTGGCTTTCCTGGCAAGCGCCTTGTCGGGGCTTTGCTGGCCTCCCTTGGCAAGAGGATTGCCGGGGGTTGTGTCTCCAGTCTTCTGGCTCGTGGTCTCGGTGCCTTCGTGGGACTCTCCTACTGGCTTCGGTAAGGCTGCTCTTCCCGGGGTGGGCATCGAAGGTCTTGTTGGGTAGTCGTCTTGTCGGGGCTCTACGTGCCCCTGCCTCGATCTTGCCAGGGCTCTTTCCTTCTGGTTTTTGATGATGGCTATGTATTTGCTTCCTCTCGTCCCTAGTAGGCCTTGCCGCGGGCATGGGTACTACTGTCCGTGCACAAGTCATGGGCGATAAAGGCCCATTCTTTAGCGCATCGACACAAAGGCAACAACAACAACAACAAGAACAACGACTATAGCAACGACATCAATGACCTCAACAACAACAACAAAGACAAGGAAGACGACGGCGATGACAACAACAACAAGAGGAAGAAGAAGAAGAATAAGAACAACAACAACACCAAAAATAACGACAACAACAATAGCAACAACAACTACAACGACAACAACAACAACAACAAGAACAACAACAACAACAACAACAACAACAACAACAACAACAACAACAACAACAACAACGGCGACGATGATGATGATGACAACGACGACAACAACGACAATGACGAATATAACAAGAAGAACGAGAACAACAACAACTACGACAATAACAAAAACAAGAACAAAAACGACAACAATGACAACAACAACAACAACGACAATGAGGAGAACAACAACAACAACGACAACAACGACAACGACGAGAAAAACCACAACGACAACAGAGACTACAACGACAACAATGACAACAACATAACTGTCGGGTGACACCTATGGGAACCGCCACGGATCCCTAGATCGTTCGGCGGGGAGAGGGGTTGCGCCAAGAGCAGAGTTAGCGATCAGCATCGGGAACGTTTTTACACACGTTCGGGCGACTTAATGTGTAAAACCCTTCTCCTGCTTTGTTTGTTGTATCAGGTGTTTGTTGTAGGATTACCCTCTAGAGTGGTTGCCTCCTGGCCAATGCCCAAAGTGTCCAACCCCTTAGAACTGAACCTTGGGCGTACTTTTATAGGCAAAGGTGTCACAAATGGCGCTAAACAGTGTGTTCACGAGCTGCACAGTGAACATGATTCACTGTTATCCTTCTACCACGGTGTCAGATGCAGTAAATGCTTCGCCAGTCTCCTGACCTGCATCAGGAGGGTATCATCACGTACCCAGGTGTTTCGACACCTGGATGTTGTGCGGGCGCATAAGGGATGCACTGGCGTTGTGGTAGTCGGTGGCACTGTGGCAGGAGGGAACACCTAGCGGGCGAAGGGGGCTTGTCGGGCCGTTTCCCTCGCTAGTGGCCTAGTGTGCTTTCCCGACAAGGAAGGCTTGTCAGGGCCTTGTCTATCTTGCCGGCAAGGAGGACTTGTCGGGGCCTTGGATGTCTTACCGGCAAGGAGGACTTGCCGGGGCCTTGTAGTTTAGACTTGTTCATCACACCCTTGGAGGGGTGTGGCCCTGGTGAGCTTGGGGATTAATCTTCCTGCCAACCTTCGTCGTGCCCTGCCGTCAAAGGGGTTGCCGGCGGCCGTGCAAAGGTATGGGGCACAGGAGACCCTAGTCTTCACTGCACCGACAGGAGCCCCGGGGCCTGGGACACACACGCAACCGAGGCGTTATTGGGCCAGGCCCAAAGTGGTGCACGGGCCTCTGTGACAGGGTATCTTGTAGGTTGGAGTTGTAGCTACTGGTCTTTCCCCACGTCGCACTTAGAACGCATGAAGTGGGAAGGACTGCACAGAGTGGCCTCCCACCTCTTGAAGCATTTTTGCCACACGCGAGGCATGCACAGTAACGGTTAGGCAAGTGGCGATCGTGGCCTTAAAAGTCGCAGTCGTGGCAGGGCCCGCCCTTGCATGCATTGGTGCAGCAAGGTGGCTCCTAGTTCGCCTGTGAACATGGGCGATTGGGCGAGAGGGGCAGCGGTTTCTGGAGTGAGAAGGGCTAGCCCCCGGGCATCACCCTATAAATTAGGGGGTTTGCAAGGGGGGTTTGCTCATCCATCCAACTCTTGAAATGCACAACACCCCCAGCCTGTTCTGCAGTATCTTCTTTAGCTTCAGGTGGCGCTCGCCCCTAATCATGGTTAGGGGACGAGGGCGGCCTCCATTAGCCGCAAGTGCGGCGAGAGGATCCCGTTCGGATCATGCCACAGCTACGGAAGATGGCTCGAGCGCCCGAGGTGTCGAAGGGGCGAGGGGTCGCGATCGTCGCCTAGGCCATGGCTGGGGAAGGCGGGATGCTACTCCAGCACCCCCGCCTTCGCCCAGGCTCATTCCTGTCGGGACTAATGTTGAAAGGAATCCGTTGGATTTCCCTGTCAAGTTGCGAGGCCGCATCAGGATCCGGCTTCAACTTCCCAACGCCTTTGCCAAGGCGATGGACCGAGAGAAGCTCCCGATGCTGTGGCTCCGTGTGCATGGCTGCGACAACGGCGCTGTACCGGTGGCCGTGGAACATCCGGGGCCTCGACTCCTGTTTTTGGCCGTGGGTGGAAGAGCTTCGCTCGCGCCCACAATCTCTTGGATGGACACGTTCTCTGCTTCAAGATGATGGCGGACAGCCTATTCTCCGACAAGCTATATGGGAGCTCAGGTGTCCGCCTCAACTTCTGCGAAGAGAGCTCTAGCGGGACTGAAAGCCCTTCCTCGAGTGGGAGCGACGAGGAGGGGAAAGATGGGAGCTACATCGGGTACTGGTCAGACCCTCGGCAGGCTAAGCCTGGGTATGAGTATCTGACCTTGAACTCACTGTCAGCTGCACCATCATCGTCAGCCCTTGGCTCTCCTCCTACCGAGTTGGGAACGACCCGCCGGAAGAACCGACAATTCCCCATCTTCCTGGCAGCGCCTGGTTCGTAGCTCCGCTGTCCCTTCTGGCCCCATTCTCCTGTGCATAGTGCTGGTCTAGGAGGAACAACCTGGGTTGCGCCGTGGGCCTCGGCGTTTTTTGTCTTCTTGAATTTTCTCCGGCAAGCATTGTCCCTCATCAGAGACAATATCATAGGTTAGAGTAGTAAAATTCATCCATGTAATATGTCTGAGTTTGCCTCAAACACATGAATGAAGTATTGTTTCCCTTTTGTCTAATCCCCCTTTTTGTATGATACATCTTTTGTGTTTTCCGATAGCTTGCCGGCTTGACTGGTCCATCCGCTAGTGCTTTGAGGAACGGATCCTTAGCAGTTCGTCGGAGTGGTCGTTACCAGCAAGACTCCTTGCCAAACTTAGTGCAACTATTTAAATCGTCGAGCATGGCTCGAGGCGAAATAAGGTGTTGTGTAGCCGCTTGGTTTGTGGAGCAAGTTTGAAACAGTGTGAAGGCAATCTTTGGTTGTTTAGGTCATTGAACGAGTTCGAAACAGAACAAAGGTGCACTGATCCAAGCAAGCTTCCTCCGCGCGCAGGTTTCTCATACAAAGATCAGGATCACTAGAAGGGAAACAATCTATCTACTCAAAAATCTCATATAGAGTTTTTCCCAATTATCTGTCGTGTCGCGGCACTTCTTCTCGTGACGTATGAATCTTTTGTCGGGGCCGATAGTCTTTGACCATCGCGTAGGAAAGGAGTTTGCCAAGGTGTAACTCCTTTTTCTCTTTTGCCAGGCCATGCTGAAGGACCCCGAGCACATCTTTGGCGGCGACGCGACGCTTCCAGGGGAGAAAACATTTCGCTGGAGTGCGTGCTGGGGCTTCGGGACCTGTTGGCACATGCTCGACGGCTATGCATCACTCTACAGAGGTGCGTCCGCCGGAGTATGCGCCGACACACCCTCGACAACAATGTACTGTCCTGGAGCGGCGCATCAGCCTGATGGCGTCGGACATGGGGTCTTCACCTACCGGGCCTACGCTTGCGTAGCATCTGGCTCGCGCAGGCACTGGTAGGATATAGCAGAGTGGAGCCACCATCACCGTGTTCCGCTTCGGGGAACTGCGGCGGTGCGCTCAACTTCTAAAAATCCAATGCAGAGCTTGCTCAAATTTGTGCAAATGCTCTCAACTCCCTACCTAGCGCGCCAAAGATGTCGAGTGACACCTATGGGAACCTCCACGGATTCCAATATCGTTCGGCGAGGAGAGGGGTGGCACCAAGAGCAGAGCTAGCGATCAGCACCGGGAACTTTTTAACCAGGTACGGGTCGGTTAGTGCGTAAAACCCTACTCTTGCTTTGTTTGTTGTATTAGGTGTTTGATGTAGGATTACTTGCTACAGTAATTGCCTCCTGGCCAATTCCCAAAGTCTCCAACCCCTTAGAACTAAGCCTTGGGCCTCCTTTTATAGGCAAAGAGGTCACCAACAGTGCTCAACAGTGGGTTCACGAGCTAGACGGTGAACAGTGTTCACTGTTATCCATCTACCGCGGTGTTAGGGGCGGTAAATGCTTCGCCAGTCTCCAAACGTGCATAAGGAGGATATCGACACGTACCCAGTTGTTTCGACACCTGGATGTTGTGTTGCTGCATGAGGGATGCGCTGGCGCTGTGGTAGTCGGTGGCACTGTGGCAGGAGGGAACACCTGGAGGGCGAAGGGGGCTTGCAGGGCCGGTGCCCTCGCTAGTGGCCTAGTCTACCTTGCCGGCAAGGAAGGCTTGCCGGGGCCTTGTCTATCTTCCCGGCAAGGAGGACTTGCCGGGGCCTTGGATGTCTTCTCGGCAAGGAGGACTTGTCGGGGCCTTGGATGTCTTCCCGGCAAGAAAGGCTTGCTGGAGCCTTGTAGCTTAGACATGTTCCTCACACCCTTGGAGTGGTGTGGCCCTGGTGAGCTTGGCGATTAATCTTCGTGCCAGCCTTCGTTGTGTCGTTCCGTCAAAGGAGTTGCCGGCACCCGTGCACAGGTCTGGGGCACAGGAGACCCCAGTCTTCAGTGCACCTACAACAACGAAGACGACGACGACGAGAACAACAAGAACAACAACAAAAACTACAAAAACAATAACAACAACAACAACAACGACGACGATGATGGCAATGACGACGAAAACAACGACTACGACGACGATGACAACGACGACGACCAATACGAGGATGACGATGAGGACAACAAAGACAACAACAACAACAACAACAACAACAATAACAACAACAACAACAACAACGATGACGACGATGATGACGACGACGACAACAACAACGACAAGAACAACAACAACATCGATGACGACGACGACAACGACAATGATGACAACAACAACAAAGACAAGAACAACGTCAACAATGACAACAAGATCAACGACGACAACAACATAAACAACAACGTCAACACCGATAGCAACAATAACAACAACAACAACAACAACAACAACAACAACCAACACGATGACGACGGCGACAACAACAACAACTACAACAACAACAAAAACAACAACAACGACAACAAAAATAAGAACAAAAACGAACACAGCGATAGCAACAACAATAGCAACAACAACAACAACAACAACAACAACAAAAACAACAACAAAAAACAACAACAACCAACACGATGACGACGACGACGTCAAAAAAACAACAACAACAACAACAACAACAATGACAACGACGACAACGACGACAATAAAGACAATGACGAGAACAACGAAAACAACGACCACAACAATATCGACAAAAACGACAACAACAATGACGACGACGATGTCGACGACAAGGACAACAACAACAATAACAACAATAACGATGAAGACGACAATGTCGACGATGACAACAACAACAACAACAACAACAACAGCGACGACAACAACAACAACAACAACAACCACCACCACCACCACGACCACCACCACCACAACAACAACAACAACAACAACAACAACAAGAACCACAACAATAACAACAACAATAACAACAACAACAACCACTACTGTTATTCAGTTATTTGCCGTCAGCCTCTTCTTTGTCGTGTGCTGGCTGATGGCAAAGACCCTATTTGCCGCCAGTCACCAAAAAAGGACGGCAAAGAGAAAACTAAGGCAAAGATACTCTTTGCCATCAGTCTTGTCTCTGTTGTCTCTTGCCGCACGACAAAGAGCAGTAGGGCAGAGGGCAAAGAGCACGGGGCGGCCACCACACACCCCCTCCCACCCATAACGGCCGCTCCTTCGTCGTTTGCCTTACACCTCTTTGCCGTCGGGGGGAGGAAAACAATGAGCGGGCCCCCCAAATGGTCGTCTCCCCCACCCCACGTCTCCCTCTCTCCGACAGATCCAGCCATCGCCCTCACCCCCTCTCTCTGTCTCTCTCACCCCCTCTCTTTGCGAGCGCCGCTTCCTCGCCGTCTCCCTCCGCCCACGCCCTTGGCCTCGCCCTCCTCGTCGTCCTCCCTCTGCCCGCGCCCTCGCCCTTGCCCTCCTCGCCGTCCTCTCTCCGCTCGCGCCCTCGCCCTCCTCGCCATCCTCCCTCCGCCCATGGCCTCACTAGCCATCAACCCTTTGCCCGCGCCCGCGCACTAGCCCTGCTCGCCGTCCTCCCTCACCGCCTCCCTTGCCCTCGCCCTCGCCCTCCCATCGCCGGCCAGACCCCCTCCTCGCCTCCTCAACTGCGATAGTGGTGACCGCCTCTTCCTTGGTTCAGGTCAATCCTCTCCCTCGCTTTCTCAGATTTGCTACAATCTAGAATAGTAGGATCTCTATGATAGGGTTCTGAGTTGTTAATGACTATCAAATAGTCCCTTCATGTAGGCACTAGCAGTCGTTTGAGCAGAGGGAGCAGAACAATCGGCTTGCATATTTTGTCCTGTTGTGTATTGTAGGATTAAGCCTAATATTGTTTTGCAGCATTTTCATAAAACATGTGTAAAGGCTGAGTATGTGTCCGTTTTGACATTCTTATGGTTGCTATGCTTGTTTTTATTAATGTAGGCCGCTGATATAAAATGTTAAGTGGTGTAAGTGTGCAATGTTAAGTGGTGTAAGTGTGAGCACATGACACCCATATTGTTGATAATTGTAGAGAATGCTCGCATTTTCTCTGTGGGAAAATGGGCTCTAGTTGTGTAGACATTTGAATTAGTTGTGTTTTCTAGGGCTCTAGTTGATAATTGTAGAGAATGCTTCCCGACCCCCGCCCCCCTACCCCTGACCCCTGATGCCACTAACCCCCAACCCCCGACCCCCTACACCTGACCTCCGACACCACTAACCCCCAACCCCCGACCCCCAACACCACTAACCCCCAACCCCCACCCCCTGACCCCCGACGCCACTAACCCCCAACCCCTGATCCCCGAGCCCCAACACTTCTTCGGCCTCTTGTTAACCGAAAAGACCCCCGACCCCCGACACCAGTGACCCCCGACCCCCGACGACACTGAGCCCCGAACACCGACGCCACTAACCCCCAACCCCCAACGCCTCCGACACCCGACACCGCCGACCCTTGACGACACTGACTACCAATGCCACTAAACCCCGACGGTGTCATAGTTTTGTATATTATGAGTTACATCACATATTTTCTGATTATGTTAATTATAAAAATATCATATTTGTGTTGATCGTGTGAATTTCAATGTGCAGTTGTTCGACGACCCTCACGTGCGTTGGACGAGCTCCGCCCCTGCATTTGTTGGTGAGCACAAATGACTTCTCCTCCTACCCCCTTAATTTCCTCTGTTCCGGTCTTCGTGCCGATGAAACTTGCTCTCTATAGGTTTCTTCAATTATGAGTATGCGTGACCAGTATGCGTCTCCCGTTCGAAAGGGCGACATCTATAAATATGCTTGTATTTGCATATTAATAACCGCCAGCCTTTCGAATTGTCCAACGTTATCCATGGACAGCCCTAGTATGTGTAGATTGGGTTCGTTTTCCCGCATGCTCTCCTCCTGGTCCGATGCGGAATTACGTTAGTGCCTCCCTGTTGTCCTCCGGAAACACATCCTCTCTGCTTATTGCCGAGACGTGTATCAGGAGAACAGCGGGGAGGTGCTGCCGAAATTATGCATCGCATTTGGAGCAGAGCATGGGAAAACGAACCCAATCTACACATACTTGGGTGGGATTAGGACCTATCTTTACCTATTAGCGTGTAGGTTGCATGGACGTAATAAAACTGACAAACTTGATTAGCGGATGAATATAGATGATGAATTATATATTTATTTCTTGTGCGCCGATAGGTAGCTAGGCAACATGAGTGATCGTGCTTAGATGTACACTGGTCACCCTAGTCAGAAAGACATGACCAATGAATGGTTAACAAAAACCAGGGGGTTCGTGGGAGCCACATTTGCAAATGGCTAGCAAAAAACATGGTGCCCCTGTCACAACTGCGACAACTAGAAAAAGTAGACAGAGTTTGAAATGGGTAAACAGGTGCAGAAGTGGGGTTTTACGCCTAATTATACGGTGTGGACTTTTCATGGCGAGTCTGACCAACGTGCCAGAGCTGAAGTGATTCGTCGTTGCAGCGACGAGCATGGTACCGGAATCAAAGACATGGTGCAAGACTTTGATGATGCTCGGGATTCAGACCGTGAGATAGAGGAATCTGCAAAGGCCTTCTGTGAAATGTTGGAGTCTTCAAAACGTCCTCTCCACGAGCAGATTGAGCTTTGTCAGCTGGATGCCATCGCGTAAGTAATGGCTCTAAAGGCTCAATTCAACCTAGGCAGAGAATGCTACGACGCGATGATGATGATATTTGGACGCTTTCTACCCAAAGGTCATGTACTCCCTCCAAACATGTACCAGACAGAGAAAATCCTCTGGGTACTTAAGATGCCCTATGAGAAGATACATGCCTGTGAGAATGGATGTGCCTTATTTAAGCTTGAGTATGCGGCCTTGAACTATTGCCCCATTTGCAATTCTTCCAGGTATATTGTGGTAGACAACGGTATGGGTGAGAAGAATCGGACCAAAATCCCCATTAGTGTTCTTTGGTATCTGTCAATCGTACCAGGACTTCAACGTCTTTTCATCGTCGAAGAGAGGCCAGACAGATGACATGGCACAAATTGGGCAAAAGAACCGAACTAGATGTGGATGGGAACAAGATGCTTGTACAAACTTCAGATGGTTTTGCGTGGAGGCACTTCAATGCATTACATAAGGATAAACCGGAAGATCCAAGGCATCCTAGAGTTGCCATCAGCACGGATGGGTTCAATGTGTATGGTATGACGGCAGCACAATTCAGTTGTTGGCCTATATTTGTCATTCCACTCAATTTCCCACCCGGAGAGATTATGAAAATAAATAACATTTTCCTGACATTGATAATTCCAGGGCCCAACTATCCGGGGAAGAATATGAATGTGTACATGCATCCTCTTAAGGATGAGTTGCAAGAAGACTAGGATAATGGGTTCAAGACCTACGACGACGCTTCCAAAACAAATTTCAAAATGAATGTGTGGCACATGTACTCGACGCATGATTATCCGGCGTTTGCGCTATTCGCTGGCTGGTGTGTGCATGGAAGGTTCCCGTGCACCACATGCAAGGCAGCTCTTCAGTTCCGTTGGATGCAGGCTGGTCGCAAGTTTTCTAGCTTCGACATGCATAGACAATTCCTGGATCCTGATGATACGTCTCCATCGTATCTACTTTTCCAAACTCTTTTGCCCTTGTTTTGGTCTCTAATTTGCATGATTTGAATGGAACTAACCGAGACTGACACTATTTTCAGCACAATTGCCATGGTGTTGTTTTTGCGTAGAAATAAAAGTTCTCGGAATGACCTGGAAATTTATGAGGAATTTTTCTAGAATATAAATAAAATACTAGCGCAAGAATCACCTGGAGGGACGAAGCCAGGAGCTCACAAGTCCACCAGGCCCGGCCCCCCTGGCCGGGCCTCGTAGGCTTGTGAGCCCCTCATGGCTCCGCCGCCTCCAATTCCAGCTCTATATATTCTCCTTCGACCAAAAAGATCAAGGAGAAGAGTTCATCGCGTTTTATGATACGGAGCCGCCGCCGCCACCTGTTCTTCCTCTAGAGGGAAGATCTGGAGTCCGTTCTGGGCTCCGGAGAGGGGGAATCGACGCCTTCATCATAACCAACCATCCTTCAACGCCAATTCCATGATGCTCTTCACTGTTCGTGAGTAATCTTATCGTTTGCTTGCTGCACGGTGATGGGTTGGATGAGATCTATCATGTAATCAAGTTAGTGTTGATGGGGATTGATCCCTAGTATTCACTATGTTCTGAGATTGATGTTGCTAGTACTTTGCTATGCTTAATGCTTGTCACTAGGGCCCGAGTGCCATGATTTCAGATATGAACCTATTATGTTTTCATCAATATATGTGTGTTCTTGATCCTATCTTGCAAGTTGTAGTCACCTACTATGTGTTATGACCCGGCAACCCCGGAGTGACAATAGCCGAAACCACTCCCGGAGCTGACCATATTATGAGGAGTTCATGTATTCACTATGTGCTAATGCCTTGTTCCGGTTCTCTATTAAAAGGAAAACCTTAATATCCCTTAGTTTCCATTAGGACCCTGCTGCCACGGGAGGGATGGACAATAGATGCCATGCAAGTTCTTTTCTATAAGCACGTATGACTATATACGGAATACATGCATACATTACATTGACGAACAGGAGCTAGTTACATATCTCCCCATGTTATAACTATTACATGACGAATGTCATCCGGCATAATTATCCATCGTCGATCCAATGCCTACGAGTTTTTCCTACTGGTCCTTTCTACGTTACTTTACTGATACTGCTGTCACTGCTACTACCGTTGCTATCACACTACTTTGCTACTGAAACTTTCCTGCAGATACTAAGTTTGTCAGGTGTGGTTGAATTGACAACTCAACGGCTAATACTCGATAATATTCTTTTGCTTCCCCTTGTGTCGAATCAACAAATTTGGGTTGAATACTCTACCCTAGAAAACTATTGCGATCCCCTATACTTGTGGGTTATCAGGACTATTTTCTAGCGCCGTTGCCGGGGAGGCCTAGCTCTATTCTTTGAGTCACTTGGGATATACGTCCGTTGATCACTATGAGGAATCCGAGAGATCCAAAAACTAAAGTCTTGCCCTCAACTACGAGGACAGGTAAGGAACTGCCATCTAGCTCTGCACTTGATTCACCTTCAGTTATGAGTAAGTTTGCGACACCACCACCTGTTTGCGTCACCACCACCTGCTAGAATTTTTAATGTGTCGCCTGTGCAAAATGATGCTACTTCTGCTATCCATGATGCTTATGATGATGCTTTGTTTGATACTTCTTTGCCCCTAGGTGCATTTCTTGATGCACAAATTGCTAGAGTTGCTGCTGAATGTGATGATACTTCTGAAACTGCTGAAATTATTGAAGTAGAACCTGTTGTTTCACCTGTTAGAACTAGCTCTCCTAGATAGGAATTGCCTGATATACCTGAGGGTTATGTTATGGAGGGAGAGGTAGCTGAGGACTTTCTTGCTTGTGAGGATAGCTATGATCTTGAGAATTTACTGCGCGAGTGGAAGGAAATATCTCTGAATGCTAGAATGAAATGCGATCCTAAGTTTGCTACTTCACCCATCTTTGTAACCAATAAGGATTATGAATTCGCTGTCGACCCTGAGTTAATCACCTTGGTCGAATCTGATCCTCTTCATGGTTATGAGTCTGAAATGGTTGTAGCATATCTTACCAAGCTGAATGATATAGCCACCCTATGCACGAGTGAGGAAAAGGTACGCCATTACTATATCCTTAAGATGTTTCCTTTCTCACTAAAGGATGACGCTAAGACTTGGTTCACTTCTCTTGCTCCTGGTTGTGTGAGTAGTCCCCAGGATATGATTTACTACTTCTCTGAGAAATATTTTCCTGCCCATAAGAAACAAGTTGCCTTGCAGGATATATATAACATTGTGCAAGTTGAATAAGAGAGTCTCCCACAAGCTTGGGGGAGGCTTGTCCAGCTACTGAATGCTTTGCGTGATCACCCTCTTGAGAAAAATGAAATACTTGATGTCTTTTATAATGGACTAACTGATGCTTCTAGGGACCACCTAGATAGTTGTGGTGGTTGTGTTTTCAGGGAAAGAACTGTGGAATAAGGTGAAATTCTATTGAATAATATCTTGAGCAATGATAATGCTTGGAATATTCCCAAACCACCTCTGAAGCCAATTCCGAAGAAAAGAGGTATTCTATTCCTTAGTCCTAAACATATACAAGAAGCCAAGAAATCTATGCAAGAGAAAGGTATTAAATCTGAAGATGTTAAGAATCTACCACCTATCGAAGAAATACAAGGTCTTGATAACCCGACACAGGTAGTAGAGGTAAATTATCTTCGTAGATTCAATGAGAGTAATATTCCTTTTGATAAACCTGCTAGCTTATGCTTAGCTGAATTTGATAACTTCGTTGCCAAACAACAAAGTTTCAATGATTATGTTAGCAGACAATTGGAACAGAATGCTCGTATGCTTAGTCATTTAAGTGCTTGTGTGGATAGATATGTCAATGATCTTAAGCTTTTGAGTAAACATGCCTCTATGGTTACTACTCAAGTATAACAAGTACTTAAGATTCAAAATGACTTCCTCAATGAGTTGAATGACAATTCTGTTAGAGTCGTCACTAGAGGTGGTAGAATGACTCAGGAACCTTTGTATCCCGAGGGCCATCCTGAGAGAATTGAACAAGATTCTAAAGGAGTTAGCACTGATGCATCTAGTCATCCTAGTGATAGGAAGAAAAAGAAAGAGGATAGGAACTTGCATGCTAGCAAACCTGCTGTTGTTACAACTGAGAATCCAAACGATATCTCTATTTCTGATGCCGAAACACAATTTGGTGATGAACATGAGCTTAGTTATAATATCGATAGTGGTGTTCAGGATGATGCTCAACCTAGCAATGATAAGGATGTGGAGATTGAACCTGTTGATCTTGATAACACACAACCTAAGAATAGGAGATATGATAAGAACAACTTCATTGCTAGGAAGCATGGTAAAGAAAGAGAAACATGGGTTCAGAAACCCATGCCCTTTCCACCCAAACCATCCAAGAAAAAGGATGATGAGGATTTTGAGCGCTTTGTTGAAATGATTAGACCCGTCTTTCTGCAAATGCGTTTGACAAATATGCTCAAAATGTCTCCTTATGCTAAGTACATTAAAGATATTGTGACCAACAAATGGAAGATACCTGAGGTTGAGATTTCCACAATGCTTGCGAACTACACCTTCAAGGGTGGAACTCCTAAGAAACTAGGTGATCCCGGAGTGCCCACTATACCTTGCTCCATTAAAGGAAATTATGTTAGAACCGCTTTATGCGATCTTGGAACTGGTCTTAGTGTTATGCCTCTCTCTCTTTATCATAGACTTGAATTGGATAAGTTGACACCCACTGAAATCACCTTGCAAATGGCCGACAAATCAACTGCTTTTCCTATCATCATTTGCGAGGATGTGCCTGTTGTGGTTGCTAACGTTACTGTATTAACGGACTTTGTTATTCTGGATATTCCTAAGGATGATGCCATGGCGGTCATCCTTCGCAGACCCTTCTTAAAAACTACAGGGGCTGTTATTGATTGCAACAAGGGAAATGTCACTTTCCATGTTAACGGTAATGAGCACACAGTGCACTTCCCGAAGAAACAATATCGAGTACATTGCATCAATGCTATTGAAAAAATTTCATCGATTCTTATTGGGAGCTTTGAATGCCCTATACCTACTGTCAAGATGAAGTATTATTTACTTGTTGGGGATATGCACATCCCCATTGAGGTAACCTAGTGATTATTCAAAGATTCTCTGGTTCTATGCGATTAGAATTTTTTTGTCAATGAGACTTGATCAACTTCATTGACGGATTTCTTGTGATGAACATGAGATGAATGAATCTAGGAGTAACAACCCTCTGTTCCCAACTTGTACTTTCTGTTCCTTAGAAGAAAAATAGTAAATTTAGCTTTATATTCCTGTTTTCTATTTTTCCCATTCTTATTTTGCTTGTTGGGAGCTTTCCGTTTAAATAGTTCTCTTTTTCTTTGGGTCAAGGTAGAAGACCATGGTTAAAATGTTTAGTGGCTCTCACTTGCATATCTGTTTATCCGTCAAAGAGCCATATTACTTTGTGTTCTCCTCTGTGTTTGCCTACAGATTCCAGCTTAGTCAAATGCACGACCACTCTCATTATGATTCACATCATTTGGTCATGCAAGTGAAAGACAATAATGACGTTATATGATGAAGTGACTGAGCCTGGACAAGCTGGTATGAACTCGACCTATTTTTTTTGTAAATATGAATAGCTCATTGTTCCTATTTCAGCTTTGTTATGAGATAAACATGTTTGCAATGAAAACTTAGAGATCATAGTTTCTGATGCCATGCTTAATTAGCTAGGAGCTTATAATGGTTTGTCTTTGATGCCAACATGAATTTCAAATTGATTATGATGTAGTATGATAGGATGGTATCCTCCTTTGAATGATTAAAGTTGCTTCACTTGGCACGTGTTCACGCATGTAGTTGAAACGAAATCAACTTAGCCTCTATGATATTCATATTCATGGTGACTTATATCCTACTCATGCTTGCACTCAATGTTGGTTAATTTAAATGAGTATTGATGACTGTTGTCGCTCTCTAGTTGGTCGCTTCCCAGTCTTTTGCAAGCCTTCACCTATACTAAGCGGGAATACTGCTTGTGCATCCACTTCCATAAACCAAAAGTTGTTCCATATGCGGTATCTACCTGCCGTTCCAAGTAAATTTGCATGTGCCACTCTCTAAATCTTGAAGTAATAATCTGTTTTGTATACTTGAACCGCTCATGTGGTGACAAGGGGCGATCAGTATCTTCCATGCTAGTCGTGTTATCCTTGATACATGTTTATTCACTATCACTCACGAGAAAGGGGTCGGTAATTGGAATGCCGAGTTCCATGCTCAAATCAAAAAGATAATTGCAAACAAAACTCCCCCTGGATTGTTGTTGGTATGGACGGCACCCGAGGATTCGACTAGTCGTGGAGTGTGATTGATCGGTGGTAGGGGAGTCAAAACTTTAATTTTCTGTTGGGAACCGCCTATAGTATGTGTGGCATGGAAGATGGTGGAAACTCTTGGTCATCGCGTTCACAATGAGAGCATACCACTCAAAATTATTTATCTCTGTTTTAAAAGCTTGAGCTCTGGCACCTCTGCAAAACAATGCTTCCCTCTGCGAAGGGCCTATCTATTTACGTTTCTGTTGAGTCATCCTTTTCTTATAAAAGGCACCAATTAGAGAGCACCTCTGTCATTTTTATGCTTTGCTATTAATTGATATTGTGTATGACTGTGACTGGATCTTTTTTGCCATGAATTACAATGTTCAGTCAGCCCTTGGTCTTTGAAGGTGCTCTGCATTTATGTTTTGCGGTCTCAGAAAGGGCTAGTGAGATACCATCTGTTCATATTGCTTCATGATTGTATTGATTGAAGTATTGACATTTCAAACTTATTATTATTTCCCGCTAGTTGATTATGCAATTGATATGAGTACTTCTTGAGACCTAAATGTCATTGCTTACGTGGTTAGCTTATGATCTTGCTGAAAATCTGAATATGAGTTAGACATAATTACAACAACAAGATCAAACAGTGTTCGTAAAAGTTTTTCTTTTGTCTCTTTCAGTTTGTCAACTGAATTGCTTGAGGACAAGCAATGCTTTAAGCTTGGGGGAGTTGATACGTCTCCCTCGTATCTACTTCTCCCATGTCTTTTGCCCTTGTTTTGGTCTCTAATTTGAACGACTTGAATGGAACTAACCCGGACTGATGCTGTTTTCAGCAGAATTACCATGATGTTGTTTTTGCGCAGAAATAAAAATTCTCGGAATGACCTGGAAATTTACGAGGAATTTTTGTGGAATATATAAAAAGTACTAGCGCAAGAATCACCTGGAGGGACGACGCGAGGAGCTCACAAGCTCACCAGGCACGCCCCCCTGGCCGGGCCTGTGTAGCGACCCGATTCAAAACGAGTCAAGCCTCTGTGTTTCTGTGCCATCCCTGGATCAGTATGCTCGCACACACAGTACATCAATGTATATATCAAAGTGCAATCACATGTAAATAGCGTAAAACTGATATATACTTTAAATATCTCAGCGGAAGCAGTCAAGGGAGTGGAGTCCCAATCAACACCAACGACAAATTGAGTGTAGATCATAACCCCGAATCGTACTCTTACTCGTCGAAAAAAAAGATCTGCAACATAAGACGTTGCAGCCGTGTAGGTCAGCATATTGAATATGCCGGCAAGTTACATATGAGAGGGGAAAAAATATAATCATCTATCTCTACATGCACATATGGCAGGTGGAGTTGTAAGTTTTAGCGTAACGCAAATTTTCTCCTACAACAAGAGGGGCTAAAAGCAAAATATTACTACAAAGGTTGGTTGTTAACGAGATGGTTCCGCCAATTAGTTCTTAATTACCCTCATCAAATATACATAATGGTGTTGAGAATTCCAGATAACTTCAGTTCCTTTGGCTCAAGTTGTCCATGTCCGTGGACACGGCTAATCGATTAGGTTTGAGTACTCTGCAGAGTTTTGCACAAGTTCCCCATAAGATTTGATCGCCTCCGTGTATGTCCTCGCACTTCAGGGTGTTTGAAGACTGGATGATCAAGACATGGTCTTTCAACGGGTCCATCTGAATCCCTGTCGGTGCCCATCCAATCCTACCGTTCTTCTACATCTGCTAGCACCACCTATCCAGAGTCGCCGCGTTGTCCAACCAAGCCAGCGCCCATAATGACTTGTGGCTGTGCAGGTAAGCCTTGGGTCTTGAAAATATCCGTCCGTCTCTTTGAGCCTGGGTGAAGCTTTCCGCAGGATGTCATGGCCTCTCCAGCATCGCGGGTCATCCACTGGTTTCTCCAGGGAGCCGATCAACCGTCCTTCACACAGAGTTGCATTGCGTCCTGAGGTCTTGAAAAGTCTTGACTTAACCGGTCTTGGTTATTGAATTATTCTCGCATCACTCGTGATAAACTCTCAACCAGAATCCCATCTACTCAAGCATAGCAATATGAAATTTGTCGTCCCAGACAAAATAACGGGGTTGTTGGGTGCCTAACACATGATACTACAATATGTAACCATAATTTCCATGTACCTAGTGAGCATGCAGTTGGGCATAGGATGGTAGAACTACGATGCATAAAACATAGGTGATACATGAGCAAATGACTTGCCTGGCTATGTTGACGAAGAAGAATTTCTCGAGAAATAACTTGATAGACTACTCGTCACTCTCCGATGAAATCTATATAACAAACATTTCATTCACATAAGCACTCATACTAGCAATCATTCTAGCAATCAAAACAAAAGAGAGAGCGAATAAGAATCCGAAAGAAACTTCACTAAAACTAGGAGTCTTCTACTACATAAACCACTAAATAAATTTTGTCTAACAGAAAAATAAAATACTTAAATAACAGGGAACTAAGATATAAATTTAACTAAGATAAAATAGAGTATTTTTCACAAAACTTTTTGAAAGTATTTCCAAACGGGATTTGAAACAGTGGAGAAACCAATTGCAAGTTATCAGGGAACTAGAATTGATTTCATGATAACATATACAAATAAAAATCAAAACTTGTTGCAACATACTGTTAACTAACAGAAACAAAACATAATCTTTCTGAAATAATAAAGAAAATAATTTAAAAACAATTATAGAAAAGGAATTAGCTGTAATCCTAAAAGAGGTGAAATAGAAATTGTTTGACAAGAAAAAATGAGCTAAAATACTCAAACAAATCTGAAATTTTTACCACCAATAACTAAGATCACTAGTGATCAGTAGCAAAAGGAATCAAATTAAAAGCTATTTTTAAACTCCTGGAATAAGCAAAACAAGGTTTAAACTAAATCTGATCTAATTCAAATTTGAAACATTATATGTTTTTAAATACTACAGAAACATTGTGATCTACTGGAAAAAGTTTCAAATCCATTGGAGTTGTGGATCAAAAGTTATGAGCAAAAGATAATTTAAACTCTCTCTGTTTTGGAATTAAAGCAGAAAAAGAAAAATTGATTTCTAATCGGACAGGGTACATGTGGCGCTCACTGATTTTCTGCGGGGATGTGTGTTGCGAGACGAACTAGCAAACGGCCGAAACTTAAGAAACTCTACGGCGAAAAGTAAGTGGGGCAGAAAACCGATCGGGTTTTTTTTAACTAAAACCGAAGGGGTACCTACTTCTAATCTGGCGCGTACGTTTTTGATCTAACGGTGGAGGAGGGGTGGGGTGCTCACCGTGGTGGAGATGAACTCCGGCGGGAGCTTGACAGCGGCGGCGGCTCGGGCGTGGACGTGGGAGGCGCTGCAGAGGGTCTCCGGCGGTGGCGGAAGCTCCAGCTGATGCGGACGAGGACAGCGGGTGCGTTGGTGGCGTCGGGGAGAAGTAGGGGGTGTCGGAGGCGATGCAGTGGGTGGCCGAAACTTCGGCCGTGCTGGTCAACTCCGGCGGTGCGGCAGGGGCGACGGGGCGGAGCTTGGGTGGGGCGACGGCGGGGTGGAACGGAGTGCGGGGACCGGCGGCAGTATTTATAGGGGATCCGAAAGGATCTCGGTCCCGGCTAAGGTGGGATTCGGCCCAGCACTTAAATGCTGCCCGCGGCGGTTTTTTTTAAACGTTTCCTATTTTAGTATTTTTCAGAAACAGAAACTAAAACAAATAAAAAGGCAACGAACAAAAATAATTAATATAGAGTATTATATACCAAAAAAATCAGAAAAATATCATTTACTCGATTAACATTTTTCCAAGGCAAAAATAAAAACTTTTTAAAAATGTTTTTTTTCTTCAGAAAATCCCCTAAATGCTTTATTTTCTTTTTGCAGATATTTTCGCGATAAAACCTTGGCTTTCTTGGCTCCAAGTATTTGAGAGATGCCTCACATTTTTGGAGGGTCATTTTCCTCCGCTCTCTCTCTCTCGCGCGTGCAAGAGATTATTTCCCGGCATTTCGCGTGTGAAGAAAAATAGAAATGCAAAAGCAAAAGCCGAAGGAATTTAAATGCAAATCTCCGTTCAAATTCTTTATAGGTGAAGAAGTCACGTCATCTTCTCTCTTTGCTTTGAAGTCGCTGAATTTGAATTCATCGGAGATGGGGAAAGTCATTTTATTCCCTCTCATTAAAAAGTTTTTGAAAAGTTTCAAATTTCACACAAGTTTCAATCACTCAAGCAAACAAACAAACAATCTAATAATTATTTTAACATTCCAAAATTTGGGATGTTACAAACCTACCACACTTCAAATGAATCTCGTCCTCGAGATTCGAAGAGGCTAGAAACAAAGGTTAGGGTTTGGGGGTCTTCTTGCAATCCAATCTCTTGCAAAGTGGGATGCTACCACACTTAAAATGAGAGGTACTGGTCCCTTAAGATTTTAACAATCCTTTGGGGTTTTGGCATCTGACTCCTCATAGTCTTCATATCTTCCGTTGATATAAGCTTCTTCCGTTACTGGGTCTTCTTAACTGACAATCTCGTGGTCAGTTCTAAATAACATATCGATGGTTCTCATGGTGGTCTATCATTTGAGGTTATCCTGCAGAGAGAGAGAGAGTTCTTGTCTTCATCCTCACCGTAAAATTTCCTACGCGTGACAAAAAATGCCATGTACATGGGGCTTTCATCATACCATTCTAAGGCTTAAACAAAAGCTTCAAAGAACGTCGTCTCTCACTATGGGTAAGTCTCTCAGATTTACTATTCCAAATAGCAAGAGAATGATAATAGTAAGTCGTCATGGTCGCCAAGCCATGTCGTATTGAAATCATTACCTTGTATAAGGCTTAGTGAATCTCGTACTCTAACACTTTGGCATCCTCACAAGCATTGCAGAATTTATCTTGTCCACGAACGAAGATCGGATAATCCATTGGTTCTGCAAGCTGAACAAAACATCTATCGTATCTTCACAACTCTCTAGCTTTCGTATGCTCCTAAGAAAACGTTTTGCTGATCCATCATAGCTTATTCCATAAATCATATTCATTTCATAATCAATCCTTTATTACATCCTTGCTTTCTTCAAAATTCTAACTCAAAAGTAATTTATTACAAATGCTGCCATCCACATTGTTCGGTATGGTCAAACATTTCTGCCAACTTTATTCATCTGTCTCTCTTGGAGGTACTTTAGTTCCACTCAAACTTTCCGAGGTGCTCCTTGAAATCATCCATATTTTGCTTCACCATGGTGGTCATGAGCTTCATCTCCATCATCTCTGCACGTACCTCACTTAGGTATTCCTGGGTATGACGGAGTCTTGCTTCAAGTATTTCTCCAATCTGACGTATGGCTTCCATGCCAGCTTCACGAACAGCATCAAAGAAGGTTGCTCGTGGTACACGTGAAATGAAAAATTATTGCCCCATAGTCTTTGGACAAACTCCTTCCACATGGTGGAGGTGTACTTCCACGTACCAAAGCTCCACTCCATTTTCCATGAATGGGTAGCCTTTGTAGACTGCATCTCCTTCAAGGTGAATGTGCTTCATCATGTCCTTCAGGATTTTCGGGTAATCATGATCACTGGTCAGAGTCATGATCGTTTCTGGGCCCTTAAGGAATGACTCGTAGAGAGTTGTCATCTGCAGGTGTCAGTAAATAGGTACTCAGAGGAATGTATGTGTCTCCTTGGTAATCATGGTACATTCCTACTCAGTGGATCCCGTGGGTTTACCGAATACTACCACACTAAAAATGTATTATACTCATGCCTGCATAGACCATATTTTCTCATATCCTCATAATTGTTCAGAGATCTTGGTTCGAAGAGAAACAACGCATACAGTTTCAACATAGGCAATCATGAACAATAAATTCCATTTATTCATGATATTATTACAATCTCAGGGACTTCTGTTACAAAAAATTTCACTCCATGATCTCATGAAAAACAAGAGTGCTTCAGATTACACTAATTGTCGCAGTCAAAACTTAACTACTCCTTCTTAGCTTTCTTCCTGTGTGGACAATCGCTAGCAAAATGTCCTGCTTCCTTGCAACGAAAGCAAATGAGTTCTGACAAGTCTCGAGGCGTCTTAGTGTTTGCTTTTGCTCCTTGGGTTTCCGGCTTCCTTCCTGAGCACATGTATTTGTGGTGGCCAAATTCCATACACTTGTAACATCTGACATGACTCAGGTCTATATCTACAGAGATTTGGCTCTTCTGAGGGTACTTTTGCTTCTTTCCGGACTCCTTTATTTGGGCCAGTTCTTCTATTTCAAGTGGATCAAACTCCAATTTTTTCGTTGGGAAGTTTCCCAGATACTCTTGGCTTCTCTTCGTGCAGTCCTGTGAATAATGTCCTTCTTCTCCACATGAGTAGCATGCATTGGAGAAAAATCTGGTCAGACCTTGTCCATCAGGGTCTTCAATATTTTCGTTCATCACCGGTTCTTCTAGAATCTTCTTCTTGAGTGTTTCCTTCATTGCTTCTTTCTGCTGCTGGACAACTTGTTGTACCTTGGGGTAAATGTGACACTGAGTTGGATAGTGGCTGGTTCCTTCACACAAGAAACAAGTCACCTGACTACTTGGGCACTCCTCAGCTGGGTGATTTTCTTCACAATGAGTGCATCCATCCTTGTGTTCTTCCTGGGTGTGTCCTATTTCTCCACAGATCTTGCATGCACAAGTCTTCTCCTTCAGATTATCATAGCACTTCTGAATAAGTCGGGATCTTAACAGAGTGTTCTTGAATTCGTCCCAACTTTCTGCCCCACTAAATCCTTGTATGGCATGGTTTATTTTCCACCAGAGTACAGCACTTTGTGTAAAGTACTAAAGAGCGTGTTCCACTTCATACTTCCATGAGATCAAGTTGCTCCCGAAGTGGTTCTCCATGTTCTGAATCGATGTTTCAGCCTCCAGCTGGGTCATTGGTCCAGAGACTACAAGTCCAACTTCATACTCCATCTGGTAGGGTTGAGGTTTTGGGGATGAGACAGGTAAGAGAGGGAGGGAGATACACACAATACAAACAACATTTTTGAGAATAGGTTTTCTTTGTGGCCATTGGAAAACACAAACCAATGACGGCTCACCAATCATCGTATCTAACGTGGGTATATAAAAGGGGATTGGACTTCTAATGGTCATATTATTATTCGAACACTTCAGGGTCTTCGAGTTCTTCGGGTCTTGAGAGTCTTCTGTTTGTGTAGCTTCAATTCTTCAATCGCGTGGTGAAATCATCTTTACTTTGAAGTAGAACTCCGTTGATCCTTCATGTCGTCAAAGGGGTAAGGGTATTGTCTAACTATTTGAGGTGAGAGAGAACATTCGATGAAATTAGAAGAGATGAGAAGTAAAAGGAGTTGTTGAAAAATAGAAATTTTGAGAGATCCTTTCCTAGGAAATTCCCAGTTTCTAGGGTCACGTCCTACAGTCAAGATGTGTTCTGATACCATTTCTGTAGCGACCCGACTCAAAATGAGTCAAGCCTCTGTGTTTCTGTGCCATCCCTCGATCAGTATGCTGGCACACACAGTACATCAATGTATATATCAAAGTGCAATCACATGTAAATAGAGTAAAACTGATATATACCTTAAATATCTCAGCGGAAGCAGTCAAGGGAGTGGAGTCCCAATAAACACCAACGACAAGCTGAGTGTAGACCGTAACCCTGAATCGTACTCTTACTCGTCGAAGAAAAAGATCTGCAACATAAGACGTTGCAGCCGTGTAGGTCAGCATATTGAATATGCCGGCAAGTCACATATGGGAGGGGGGAAAATATAATCATCTATCTCTACATGCACATATGGCAGGTGGTGTTGTAAGTTTTAGCGTAAAGCAAATTTTCTCCTACAACAAGAGGGGCTAAAAGCATAATATTACTACAAAGGTTGGTTGTTAACGAGATGGTTCCGCCAACTAGTTCTCGTACCCAAGTTGTCAATAATTACCCTCATCAAATATATATAATGGTGTTGAGAATTCCAGATAACTTCAGTTCCTTTGGCTCAAGTTGTCCATGACCGTGGACACGACTAATCGATTAGCTTTGAGTACTCTGCAGAGTTTTGCACACGCTCCCCACAAGATTTGATCGCCTCCGTGTATGTCCTCGCACTTCAGGGTGTTTGAAGACCGGATGATCAAAATATGGTCTTTCAACGGGTCCCTCTGAATCCCTGTCGATGCCCATCCAATCCTACCGTTCTTCTACATCTACTAGCACCGCCTGTCCAGAGTCGCCGTGTTGTCCAACCAAGCCAGAGCCCATAATGACTTGTGGCTGTGCGGGTAAGCCTTGGGTCTTGAAAATATCCGTCCGTCTCTTTGAGCCTGGGTAAAGCTTTCCGCAGGATGTCATGGCCTCTCCAGCATCCCGGGTCATCCACTGGTTTCTCCAGGGAGCCGATCAACCGTCCTTCACCCAGAGGTGCATTGCGTCCTGAGGTCTTGAAAGGTCTTGACTTAACCGGTCTTGGTTATTGAATTATTCTTGCATCACTCGTGATAAACTCTCAACCAGAATCCCATCTACTCAAGCATAGAAATACAAAATTTGTCGTCCCAGACAAAATAACGGGGTTGTTGGGTGCCTAACACATGATACTACAATATGTAACCATAATTTCGAAGTACCTAGTGAGCATGCAGTTGGGCATAGGATGGTAGAACTACGATGCATAAAACATAGGTGATACATGATCAAATGACTTGCCTGGCGATGTTGAAGAAGAATAATTTCTCGAGAAATAACTTGATAGACTACTCGTCACTCTCCGATGAAATCTATATAACAAACATATCATTCACATAATCACTCATACTAGCAATCATTCTAGCAATCAAAACAAAAGAGAGAGGGAATAATAATCCGAAAGAAACTTCACTAAAACTAGGAGTTTTCTACTACATCAACCACTAAATAAATTTTGTCTAACAGAAAAATAAAATACTTAAATAACAGGGAACTAAGATATAAATTTAACTGAGATAAAATAGAGTATTTTTCACAAAACTTTTTGAAAGTATTTCCAAACGGGATTTGAAACAGTGGAGAAACCAATTGCAAGTTATCAGGGAACTAGAATTTATTTCATGATAACATATACAAATAAAAATGAAAACTTGTTGCAACCTACTGTTAACTAACAGAAACAAGACATAATCTTTGTGAAATAATAAAGAAAATAATTTAAAAACAATTATAGAAAAGGAATTAGCCGTAATCCCAAAAGAGGTGAAACAGAAATTGTTTGACAAGAAACAATGAGCTAAAATACTCAAACAAATCGGAAAGTTTTACCACTGATAACTAAGATCACTAGTGATCAGTAGCAAAAGGAATCAAATTAAAAGCTATTTCTAAACTCCTGGAATAAGCAAAACAAGGTTTAAACTAAATCTGATCTAATTCAAATTTGAAAAATTCAAACATAGACAACTTATATGTTTTTAAAAACTACAGAAAAATTGTGATCTACTGAAAAAGTTTCAACTCCAGTGGAGTTGTGGATCAAAAGTTATGAGCAAAAGACAATTTAAACTCTCTCTGTTTTGGAATTAAAACAGAAAAAGAAAAATAGATTTCTAATCAGAGAGGGTAGACGTGGCACTCACTGATTTGCTGCGGGGGTCTGTGTTGCGAGATGAACTAGCAAACGGCCGAAACTTAAGAAACTCTACGGCTAAAAGTAAGTGGGGCAGAAAACCGTTCGGGTTTTTTTAACTAAAACCGAAGGGGTACCTACTTCTAATCTAGCGCGTACGTTTTTGATCTAACCGTGGAGGAGGGGTGGGGTGCTCACCGTGGTGGAGATGAACTCCGGCGGGAGCTTGACGGTGGCGGCGGCTCGGGCGTGGACGTGGCAGGCACTGCAGAGGGTCTCCGGCGGTGGCGGAAGCTCCAGCCGATGCGGACGAGGACGGCGGGTGCGTTCGTGGCGTCGGGGAGAAGTCGGGGGTGTCGGAGGCGATGCAGTGGGTGGCCGAAACTTCGGCCGTGCTGGTCAACTCCGGCGGTGCGGCAGGGGCGACGGGGCGGAGCTTGGGCGGGGCGGCGGCGGGGTGAAACGGAGTGCCGGGACCGGGGGCAGTATTTATAGGGGGAGAGGGGCGCTCAGGAGGGAAGGGGCAGGGAGATCCGGGCGGATCCCGGCGAACTGGGAGAGACTCGGGCTCGGTTTCTGGTTAGGAAAGAGGGGGGGCGAGAGGAGGAAGGTGGCCGACTCGGGCTGGGGTCGGTCAGGGGGGGCCCGCTGGCAGTGAGGGGGGGAGACAGGGGCTTGGGGCGGTCGGCCGATCCGAAAGGATCTCGGTCCCGGCTAAGGTGGGATTCGGCCCAGCACTTAAATGCCGCCCGCGGCGTTTTTTTTTTAAAAACGTTTCCTATTTTAGTCTTTTTCAGAAATAGAAACTAAAACAAATAAAAAGGCAACGAACAAAAATAATTAATATAGAGTATTATATACCAAAAAAATCAGAAAGATATCCTCTACTCGATTAACATTTTTCCAAGGCAAAAATAAAAACTTTTTAAAAATGTTTTTTTTCAGAAAATCCCCTAAATACTTTATTTTCTTTTTGCAAATATTTTCGCGATAAAACCTTGGCTTTCTTGGCTCCAAGTATTTCAGAGATGCCTCACATTTTTGGAGGGTCATTTTCCTCCGCTCTCTCTCTCGCGTGCAAGAGATTATTTCCCGGCATTTCTCGTGTGAAGAAAAATAGAAATGCAAAAGCAAAAGTCAAAGGAATTTAAATGCTAATCTCTGTTCAAATTCTTTATAGTTGAAGAAGTCACGTCATCTTCTGTCTTTGCTTTGAAGTTGCTGAATTTGAATTCATCGGAGATGGGGAAAGTCATTTTATTCCCTCTCATTCAAAAGTTTTTGAAAGGTTTCCAATTTCACACAAGTTTCAATCACTCAAGCAAACAAACAAACAATCTAATAACTATTTTAACATTCCAGAATTTGGGATGTTATAGCCTGGCAGGCTTGTGAGCCTCTCGTGGCTCCGCCGCCTCCATTCCAGCTCTATATATTCTCCTTAGACCGGAAAAATACCAAGGAGAAGAGTTCATCACGTTTTACGATACGGAGCCGCCGTCACCACCTGTTCTTCCTGTGGATGGAAAATCTGGAGTCTGTTCTGGGCTCCGGAGAGGGGGAATCGACGCCTTCATCATCACCAACCATCCTTCATCGCCAATTCCATGATGCTCTTCACCGTTGGTGAGTAATATATTCGTAGGCTTGCTGGACGATGATGGGTTGGATGAGATCTATCATGTAATCGAGTTTGTTTTGATGGGGATTGATCCCTAGTATCCACTATGTTCTGAGATTGATGTTGCGACTACTTTGTTATGCTTAATGCTTGTCACTAGGGCCCGAGTGCCATGACTTTAGATCTGAACCTGTTATGTTTTCATCAATATATGTGTGTTCTTGATCCTATCTTGCAATTTGTAGTCACCTACTCTGTGTTATGACCCGGCAACCCCGGAGTGACAATAACCGGAACCACTCCCGGAGATGACCATAGTATGAGGATTTCATGTATTCACTATGTGCTAATGCTTTGTTCCGGTTCTCTATTAAAAGGAGAACCTTAATATCCCTTAGTTTCCATTAGGACCCGGCTGCCACGGGAGGGATCGACAATAGATTTCATGCAAGTTCTTTTCCATAAGCATGTATGACTATATACGGAATACATGCCTACATTACATTGACGAACTAGAGCTAGTTACATATCTCCCCATGTTATAACTATTACATGATGAATGTCATCCGACATAATTATCCTTCGCCGATCCAATGCCTACGAGTTTTTCCTACTGGTCCTTGCTATGTTACTTTACCGCTAGTGTTCTCACTGCTACTACCATTGCTATCACACTACTTTGCTACTGAATCTTTGTTGCAGATACTAACTCTTTCAGGCGTGGTTGAATTGATAACTCAACTGCTAATACTCGAGAATATTCTTTTGCTTCCCCTTGTGTCGAATCAACAAATTTGGGTTGAATACTCTACCCTCAAAAACTTGTGCGATCCCCTATACTTGTGGGTTATCACCAGACCATAAGTTTAGAAAAGACAAGAATGATTTCATCAAAGGTAGAGTTGTCAAAAACACTCCACCAGCTGCGTCGACAGGCCAACAGACCCTTGATCAGTTAAACGTTCTCGAGCCTGATCCTTTGTGTCTAGGATACTTCAAAGGGTATAATACGGAATACACATGTACTCACAAGTCATTCTTATGGGATCTGCCTTACTTCAAAGACCTCCTTTGCCCACACAACATCCACGTGATGCACAATGAAAAGAATATTACGGAGGCCATTTTTGGTACATTGTTCGGCATAGAGGGGAAGTCAAAAGATAATCCTAAGGCTAGAATTGAACTGGAGGCTCTATGTGATAGACCGTTACTAAACTTGCGACAACGGAAAAGAAAGCAAAGTATAGCGAAGCCAAATGCATGGTTGAATCTTGAAAGGCCAGCTATGAGGGAAATGCTATTGTGGATGAAAATGCGGTTGATGTTCCCCGATGGTTATGCTGTGAATCTAAAGAGGGGAGCGAGTCTTGAGAAATTGAAAATATTTGGTCTCAAGAGTCAGGATTGGCACATATGGATTGAGCGGGTAATGCTGGAGATGTTGCGTGGCTTTATCCCTCAGGATGAATGGCTAGTACTGGCAGAGCTGAGCTATTTCTTCCGTTCTCTTTGTGCGAAAGAACTATCGCCTGACGTGCTAGATGAAATGCAAGAGTTGGCGGCGGATTTGATGTGCAAATTAGAAAAGATCTTTCCACCGGGCTTCTTTAATCAAATGCAGCATTTGATTTTGCATCTCCCGACCGAGGCAAGATTGGGGGGCCCGTTCAAAACTGATGGTGCTACTCAACTGAGAGGATGCAGAAGACACTTCGAGTTAAGTGAGAAAATAAACGTAGAATTGTAGCATCGTTGGCCGAGGCATTCATTACTGAGGAGGCGGCAAACTTCGTGAGAGCCCACTACGAAGGCAAAAACCATCTTTTGCGTAACACGAAGCCTAGGTACAATGATGGCGATCCACAAAATGGTCGATCCAACCTCATCCTATTCAAAGGGAAGCTCGCACCATCCGGTGCTTTGAAACGGAAATTGTTGGATGTCGAAGAATGGTGGACGATTTCATTGTATATCTTCACCAACCTAATAGAAGTGCGGCCGTACATCGAGTAAGTTCTTGGTAAATTATTGTTCTGCAACTTCTAATTCCTTTCAACTACTCTTATTCCCAGATATTTGATATAGTCGATACGTCGCCGAATTCTCGGATGGAGCGGTCATCGAAAAGGAGTCCATCGAAGAGTATGAGCTTCTCGCAAAGCATGGAGGCGACTATCCCGGTTTCATCTCTTCGTTCAAACAAAGGGTAATGAATTACCATTAATGGCCCATTTGATTTCTTGCTCTAATTTGCAGCTAATGCATCCATTCATTCGTATTAAACTTGTAGGCTGATGAAGAGTCTATGGACGCCGAGTTGAGATAAGTCACTAATGGTTTTTACTATAAGGACCGTTCATTTGACAAATACAACATCAACGGGTATCACTTTCGTACCTTTGGCAAAGAGCTATCTATGCCCGACCTAAATACTACAAATTGTTCTGTCTCTGCTATCGGCGAAGGAGGCACCCAGTATTATGGAAGAGTTGAAGTAATTTATGAACTTATGTTCTATGGTGAAAACCCACCGACTGTCGTAGTCTTCAAGTGTTATTGGTTTGATCCGAGGGAGACTAGAAGGACTCATGAACATATAGGACTAGTCGAAATCAACCAAAACACCCACTTAGATGTCCCCGATGTCTATATTACGGCACAACAGGCGACACAAGTTTTCTATCTATCGTGGGCCTTCCAAATTGATCCAAATCTCAAAGTTTGGGATGTCGTTTATGAAGTGCCAACACATTTTAGACCACCTACCCTCAATGAAGAGGATTACAAACCTCACATTAACCTAGACAAATATCAAGGGGAATTCTTCCAAGAAACACGTATGTCCAAGAATCATTTCAATAACCGCTCTACTTCACCCCAGAACATTGAAGTAGACAGCTACAGTGAATCCGTCTTAACCCCTGAGCCCGAGCTGGAAGAGCCAGAAGAAGAAGAGGTTACAGTTGTGGATGACCTGTTGATACGTCTCCAACGTATCTATAATTTTTTATGGTTTCATGCTATTATCTTGTCAAACTTTGGATGTTTTGTATGCCTTTTATATATTTTTTAGGACTAACTTATTAACTCAGTGCCAAGTGCTAGTTCCTGTTTTTCCCATGTTTTTCACCCCTTTCAGAGGAGATTTTGAAACGGATTCCAAACGGAAGAAAATCCCCGAAAATATTTTTTCGGGAATGGAAGAAGATCGGGAAGCTTGGGAGCCAAGGCAGGGGAGCCTCAGGGGCTCCACAAGCCCCCACCCCGCGGCCAGGGGGAGGCCGCGCCATCCAGGCTTGTGGGCCCCCTGGATGACCTTTGCCCTAGGTCTTTCGCATATATATTCCCATAAAATCCAGAAAAAAATCAAGAGATCATCGAAAGAACTTTTCCGCCGCCGCAAGCTTCTGTCTCCGCAAGATCCCATCTGGGGCAAGTCCTGGTGCCCTGCCAGAGGGGGGATTCGGATACGGAGGGCTTATTCATCAACAGTATGACCTCTCCAATGATGCGTGAGTTGTTCACCATAGACCTACGGGTCCATAGTTAGTAACTAGATGGCTTCTTCTCTCCCTTGGATCTTCAATACGAAGTTCTCCATGATCTTCATGGAGATCTATCCGATGTAATCTTCTTTTGGGGTGTGTTTGTCAAGATCCGATGAATTGTGGATTTATGATCAGATTGTCTATAAATCTTATTTGAGTTTCTTTTGATCTCTCTTATGCATGATTTCATATCCTTGTAATTCTCTTCGAGTTGTGGGTTTTGTCTGGCCAACTAGATCTATGATTCTTGCAATGGGAGACGTGCTTGGTTTTGGGTTCATACCGTGCGATGACCTCACCCAGTGATAGAAGGGGTAGCGAGGCACGCATCGTGTTGTTGTCATAAAGGGTAAAAAGATGGATTATCCCTCTACATCATGTCATCTTGCTTAAAGCGTTACTCTGTTCGTCATGAACTCAATACACTAGATGCATGCTGGATAGTGGTCGATGTGTGGAGTAATAGTAGTAGATGCAGAAAGTATCGGTCTACTTGTCTCGGACGTGATGCCTATATGTATGATCATTGCCTTAGATATCATCATGACTTTGCGTAGTTTTATCAATTGCTCGACAGTAATTTGTTCACCCACAGTAATACTAGCTATTTCAGAGAAGCCTCTAGTGAACACTATGGCCCCTAGGGTCTACTCCACACCATATTTTCAGCCTTACACTTTTTACTTCGTTGCACTTTCCGCCTTCAGATCTCACTTTGGAAACAATCTTGAAGGGATTGACAACCCCTTTGAAGCGTTGGGTGCAAGCTTGTTTGTGTTTGCGCAGGTACTCTAGACTTGACGAGACCCTCCTTCTGGATCGATACCTTGGTTCTCAAACTGAGGGAAATACTTACTGCTCCTGTGCTGCATCACCATTTCCTCTTCAAGGGAAAAGCCAACGCAAGCCCAACCTCTGTCAACGTGTCAATTTCTGGCGCTGTTGTCTATGGGATAGCAGAAGAATTTCTGGCGCCGTTGCCGGGGAGGAAGATCAAGTCAAGAACTCATGCAACTAGGTGTCACAAACTCATCTCTTGCATTTACTTTGTTTGCCAGTTGCCTCTTGTTTTCCTCTCCCCCACTTCACCAAATTTCCTTTTTCGTTCCCCTTTTCGTTTGCCCTTCTCTCTCGCTTGCTTTCTGCTCATCTGTGTGGTATAGTCTATCCTGATGGCTAGATCCACCACTTCAAACGATACTCCCAAGAGCGAAGTCCTCAATTTCAAACAAATTGAGGAGGAAAACTTAAAGGACGCTTGGTATAGGATTTGCAACGCTCAGAGTAGATCTACTCATAGGCAATCCACTACCGTCTTGCGTCGCGGTTTTTATGTGGGTGTTTCTCCTTGCAATAGGTATATTCTTGACACCATCGTAGGTGGAAATTTCAATGGTAGCCATACCATTGATTCTTACGGAGCTGTGATAAATTTGGTAGGCTCACCCCCACTCTTGGTTAATGGAACTACCTTAACTCTGGAACATGTGATTTGTAGGCTAGACGTTATTGAAAATAAAGTTGTTGTTTTGTTGTGTCCACACTTTCATAATTCTGTTGTGATTGTGTTTTTTGTGTTTTTTTTTGTGTTTGATCCAAGCAAAGCCTTTATGACTAGTCTTGGTAATGGTTGTTTGATCCTGCTGGAATAAGACAGAAACTTTTCGCTCACGATATGATTTTTCATTTTTATTCAGAAAGAGCTTTTGAGTTGATTATTTTGCTGCTGATTGATATGCTTTTTTACCAGGCCTTCGTAATTGTTCAGAATTTTTGAGTTACAGAAGTATACGAAGTATACAGATTGCTACAGACTGGTATGTTTTTGACACATTCTGTTTTTGTTGAGTTGGTTGCTTGTTTTGCTGAAACTATGGTTAGTATCGGGGGGTACTTGCCATGGAAAAGTGAGAATACAGTATCCCAACATCAATATAGATAGAATTCAAGTTTCCTACAGTACCAAAAGAAGTGGTAGTTTGTTTTCTTGTACTAATGTTATCACGAGTTTCTGTTTAAGTTTTGTGTTGTGAAGTTTTCAAGTTTTGGGTGATGTTCTCATGGACAAAGAGATAAGGAGTGGCAAGAGCTCAAGCTTGGGGATGCCCAAGTCATCCCAAGCCAAATTCAAGGACACCAAAAAGCCTAAGCTTGGGGATTCCCCGGGAAGGCATTCCGTCTTTCGTGTTCAATCCATCGGTAACATTACTTGGAGCTATATTCTTATTCACCACATGATATGTGTTTTTCTTGGAGCGTCTTGTATCATAGGAGTCTTTTCTTTTTGTTTGGTCACAATCATCCTTGTTGCACACCTTTTTTACAGAGAGAAACATGCACTCATCGTGATTTTGCTAGAATGGTCATAGTGCTTCACTTATATCTTTTGAGCTAGATACTTTTGCTCTTGTGCTTCACTTATATCTTTTGAGCTAGACACTTTTGCTCTTGTGCTTCACTTATATCTTTAGAGC
Source organism: Hordeum vulgare subsp. vulgare (assembly GCF_904849725.1). Lineage (NCBI taxonomy): Eukaryota > Viridiplantae > Streptophyta > Magnoliopsida > Poales > Poaceae > Hordeum > Hordeum vulgare. The sequence continues at coordinate 299,760,803 of NC_058521.1, read as the reverse complement.
ACGGCGGTGCGTGATTTGGTAGTTGTCTTATGCTATGAAAGTAGTCCCGAATGTGATAGGTACCCAAAGAGGATACAATAAAACCTCCATCTTCATGTACATTGAGTAGAAAGAGAAGTTTTGATTCCTCTCAAATAGTTTTGAGACATGAATTTGGTAATATTAAGAGTTATGTTAGTAGGCTGTTGTGAATCTATAAATACTTGTGTTAAAGTCAGTGATTCTCGTAGCATGCACGTATGGTGAACTGCTGTGTTAGGAAGTCGGAGCATAATTGATCTATTGATTATCATCTTTTGTGTTGAGGTCGGGATCGCGCGATGGTTAACACCTACCAACCCTTCCCCTCGGAGTATGCGTTTAGCACTTTGTTTCGATTACTAATAAAAACTTCCGCAACAATTATGTGAGTTCTTCATGACTAATGTGAGCCCATGGTATAGATGCACTTTCACCTTCCACCATTGCTAGCCTCTCTAGTGCCGCGCAATACTCGCCGGTGCACAAACCCACCAAATTCCTTCCTCAAAACAGCCACCATATCTACCTACTATGGCATTTTCATAGCCATTCCCAAATATATTTCCATGCAACTCCCACCGTTCCGTCTCATGACTTGTGCCGTCACTCACATATTCCCATTGCATGATCGTAAGATAGCGAGCAAGATGTTTCAACGTCATACGCCATGCTAGATCGTTGCACATTCCGGTACACTGCCGAAGGCATTTCCTATGGAGTCATCATCATTGTGATCTTTGAGTTGTGAGTAAATAAAAGTGTGATGATCATCATTATTAGAGCATTGTCCCATGTGAGGAAATAAAAAAAAGAGGCCAAAGAGCCCAAAAACAAAAACAAAAAAGGGAGAGAAAATAAACGAAAAGAAAAAAAGACGCCTAAGAGCCCAAACGAAAAAGAGACAAAAATAGAGAAGGGACAATGCTACCATCTTTTTCCACACTTGTGCTTCATGATAGCACCATGTTCTTCATGGTTGAGAGCTTCTTGCTTTGTCACTACCATATGCTAGTGGGAATCTTCATTATATAACTTGGCTTGTATATTCCAATGATGGGCTTCCTCAAAATTGCCCTAGGTCTTTGTGAGCAAGCAAGTTGGATGCACAGCCACTAGTTTTCCTCTTGAGCTTTCACATACTTATAGCTCTAGTGCATCCTTTGTATGGAAATCTCTACTCATTCACATTGATATCTATGAATGGGCATCTCTATAGCCTATTGATATGCCGAGTCAATGTGACCATCTCCTCCTTTTTGTCTCACAACCACCACCACACTCTATCCACCTATAGTGCTATATCCATGGCTCGCGCTCATGTACTGCGTGATAGTTACAAAAAGTTTGAGAAAGTAAGAGTGAGAAAACAATTACTTGTCCAATACCGGGGTTGTGCATGATTTACATTAGTTGTGTGAGGATGATGGAGCATAGCCAGACTATATGATTTTGTAGGGATAACTTTCTTTGGCCTTGTTATTTTGAAACTTCATGATTACTTTGCTAGTTTGCTTGAAGTATTACTGTTTTCATGTCAATAGTAAACTATTGTTTTGACACTTACGGATCTGAACATTCATGCCACGTGAAAGAAGTTGCAAAGGACAACTATGCTAGGTAGCATCCCACATCAAAAATTAATTCTTTATCACTTCCCTACTCAAGGACGACCAGGAGTTAAGCTTGGGGATGCTTGATACATCTCCAATATATCTATAATTTTTGATGGTTTCATGCTATTATCTTGTCAAACATTGGATGTTTTGTATGCCTTTTATATATTTTTTGGGGACTAACTTATTAACTCAGTGCCAAGTGCCAGTTCCTGTTTTTTCCATGTTTTTGACCCCTTTCAGAGGAGATTTTGAAACGGAGTCCAAACGGAAGAAAATCCCCGAAAAGAGTTTTTCTGGAACGGAAGAAGATCGGGAAGCTTGGGAGCCAAGGCAGGGGAGCTTCAGCGGCCCCACAAGCCCGCACCCCGCGGCCAGGGGGGAGGCCGCGCCATCCAGGCTTGTGGGCCCCCTGGACGCCCTTTGCCCTAGATCTTTCACCTATATATTCCCATAAATTCCAGAAAAAATCAAGAGATCATCGAAAGTACTTTACCGCCGCTGCAAGCTTCTGTCTCTGCATTTTCCCATCTAGGCCACGTCCTGGTGCCCTGTCGGAGGGGGGATTCATATACGAAGGGCTTCTGCATCAACACCATGACCTCTTCGATGATGCGTGAGTAGTTCACCATAGACCTACGGGTCCATAGTTAGTAACTAGATGGCTTCTTCTCTCTCTTCGATCTTCAATACAAAGTTCTCCATGATCTTCATGGAGATCTATCCGATGTAATCTTCTTTTGCGGTGTGTTTGTCGAGATCCGATGAATTGTGGATTTATGATCAGATTATCTATGAATATTATTTGATTTTCTTCTGATCTCTCTTATGCATGATTTCATATCCTTGTAATTCTCTTCGAGTTCTGGGTTTTGTCTGGCCAACTAGATCTATGATTCTTGCAATGGGAGAAGTGCTCGGTTTTGGGTTCATACCGTGCGGTGACCTCCCCAATGACAGAAGGGGTAGCGAGGCATGCATCGTGTTGTTGCCATAAAGGGTAAAAAGATGGGGTTTTCATCATTGGTTTGAGATTATCCCTCTACATCATGTCATCTTGCTTAAAGTGTTACTCTGTTCGTCATGAACTCAATACACTAGATGCATGCTGGATTGGGGTCGATGTGTGGAGTGATAGTAGTAGATGTAGAAAGTATCGGTCTACTTGTCTCGGACGTGATGCCTATATGTATAATCATTGCCTTAGATATCGTCATGACTTTGCGCAGTTCTATCAATTGCTCAACAGTAATTTCTTCACCCACTGTAATACTTGCTATTTTGAGAGAAGCCTCTAGTGAACACTATGGCCCCTAGGGTCTACTCCACACCGTATTTTAAGCCTTACACTTTTTACTTCGTTGCACTTTTCGCCTTCAGATCTCACTTTGCAAACAATCTTGAAGGGATTGATAACCCCTTTGAAGCGTTGGGTGCAAGCTTGTTTTTGTTTGCGCAGGTACTCTGGACTTGACGAGACCCTCCTTCTAGATCGATACCTTGGTTCTCAAACTGAGGGAAATACTTACTGCTTATGTGCTGCATCACCCTTTCCTCTTCAAGGGAAAAACCAACGCAAGCCCAGCCTCTGTGAACGTGTCAATTTCTGGCGCTGTTGTTTGTGGGATAGCACCTGTCACTTCTTGACCGATTACATAATGGTGGCCTTCCACATGTTCTTCCTGATAGTCATGATGATGATGCATTTATTGATGATACTGATGATCATGATCCATTTATTGACCCCGAAGCATATATCGACGAGCATGATTGTTAATAGTTCATGTCAGGTATTCAACTATTACTATATATAAATTTTAGTTCATGTTAGGTATTCAATTTTTGTTAGTCATGTTGGTATTTATGACGATGATACACTTGAATTATATACATTTTATTACTCATGTTGGTTTTTATGTTGTACTAATTTAATTTACTCTTTGTCATGACAGGTGTTGAAAGATGGTGGGAAAGGATCGAAAGCACTCTGCGGCTCCGTCTTCGTCGGCGGGTGGTGGGATGGGTACTTCCATTCCTGCCTCACCTCTTCGGAGAGCGTTGCTCTCTACTCTATATGGAGTGGCCGCTTCTTCGACTCTCCCGACCCCCGTGAGAGGAGGTCGACCCTTCGCGAAGCCGAGAGGTACTAAAGGCATACTCATGTCGGAATGTATGTTGTACTCTTGTTGGTATTTATGTTGTAGGCATGTTGGTATTTATATACTTTTTATTACACATGTTGGTATTTATGTTGTACTAAAGGTACACGTGGCCGCGGGAGAGGTAGGGCGGTGGCTGCGACACCTTACTCGCCGCCACCCAAGCTGATTCACCCGAGCATAGGACTTCTAGGGTGGATTCGTCTGAGGTGGAGGATACACGGTCTCCGGTTCATGAGGCTGAGGTCGACGAGCCTCAGGTAGACGAGCCTCAGGTCGACGAGCCTTCGACCCACGAGACTCATGTCCCAGAGGCTTCGTTCCAGGCGACTCCGGAGCAAAGCAGGGATGAGGGTACGTCCCTAGAGACCCAGTGGGATACCTGGGCTGAGCCCAGTGGCCATGCTGATAGCGACGAGCAGCTAGGTGAGGGGGCTACCGTCTACCAGCGTGGTAGTTTGGGGCTTCCGCTCGTGCTGGCGACTTGCGATCAGAGGTGGTCGATTAAGCCAAATAGGGAGAAGTAAGTTAATTTACTGTTATTTAACCTTTTGCCTTCACGTTTTGTCAAATATCTAATGTTTTGGCTTTAATTTCTCATACTGTAGGGGTTGGATTGTTGCCAAGGGTGTCCGCAAGCCCAACAGCTTCCTTGGTGTGCTCCGTCAAAACTTCCCGGGGTTTGTTACGTTGCCCGGTCGGGAGCGAGAGGTAGGAATGACCAGGGAGAACTACTTGGGTGCCCCGGCTCGCTGGAGGTGGAGATCGATGGTATTTTGTGCCACACGAGGGCCGACATGGTGATCCAATAGTTCTGGGTAATTTCTCCTTTACACAATTATAAATCAACCATAGCTAGTTATTGTACTAATCGGCGTTGTCTCGTTCGCAGACCTACTACACGTGTGAGGAGGGATACGAGGAGGACGCGACAAATGTTATCGAAACCGAATGTCGCCGCCTACTTTAAAACTTTCGGCACGAGGCTCGGGTGCAGGCTGTTCAAGACCACTATGCCTCGTGGCGTATTAGGAAGGACAAGGCGAAGTGCCGTGATTCTAAGATGGAGAAGGAGCATTACATGAAAGTAATTACAGATTATTAAGGCTTTCTAGTTAGTTGCCTTGATTTGGTTCTTACGAGTTCAAATTTCTCTTTATTAACTTAGGTGCCCCCGAGATGGCATGTGGATAAGATGGATTGTTGAGAGGCCTTGGTGGATTAGTGGCGCTCCGAAACATGGCAGGCCGGCCACAACAACGCCAAGGATAGGCATGGAAAAATGGTTGGTGTGCCACACCATCAAGGGAGCGTCAACTTGATCCAATTTGGCGAGAACTGGGTATGTGGTTTGCTTCATGCCTCATGCAATTCATTCTTAATGCTATCTTGAGCCCTTTACTAATACAATTTTCCTCTCTCTCTCTTTTAGGCGCGTTACAATAAGACGGAGGTGCCATAGATGTACGACCTGTATGCGATGGCCCATACTGCCTCGTACAAGAAGGTCAAGGCATTCTCTGAGTCTGAGATCACGGGAAGGCGAGGAAAGGGGAGGACTTTAACCCCGAGCGAGGTGCCTATTGATCCAGAGCTGGTGATAGCTGGCAATGGGAGGCCCAATGGCTCGATCGCCATTGGAGACGGCCTTATACGTTGTCCTAGCACTCTCCGGCAGATAAAGGCACGCAACACGAGCTCATGTCCTGAGATAACACCTCGTCCACGGCCAGTCGAGCTCGCCATCGTGGTTAGTTTAATGGACTCAACTATCTTTCCGCATTATGTTGTGCGTTGGAACCAATATAATTACAATGCTAAGAATGAGTTGTGTTGCAGGCTGCTATTCTGAAAGAGAGAGAGGCAATGCAGGCGGTTTTGGGAAAAGGATAAGGAGACGAAGGAGCTGGAGGAGAGGACGGCTGCATTGGTGGAGGCGGAGAAGGCACGGAATGATGCGTCTAATAGGGCCATATACGAGCTCTTTCTGGTAAGTTTATTCTTCATACTATTTCAAATCTTGCATTTTAATGTCCGTTTCATTAATAACTAAAAAGTTTGACTTGTCGAAACCAAATGTACAGTCTATGTGCGAGAAGACCGGCCAAGTCCCTCCGGCGATGCTAGTCATTAACATGGCGGGGACGGTGAGTTTCATTTCAATGCAGTTATCTTAAGAGTGTCATCATGCTAATGACACATCGCAAACGATGTTTTGTGTAGAATATCTCCCGAAACGCATCGCACGACCCTTGTAGAGTGGAGCCTTCTCCATGGCAGCCTTCTCCAGGTGAAACAACCCACAGCCACCGTGCTTAACCGCCATGATGACGATAATGGTATGTTATCCTCCTTCTTTTCCTTCTTCTTTTATTCTTCTTCTCCTCTTCCTTCTCCTTCTCCTCTCCTCCTCCTCCTCCCCCTTCTTCTTTTTCTTCTCCTTCTTCTTCTCTTCTTGCTTCTTCTCTTTCTTCTTCTACGTAGCTTATTTTCCCCTACATAGACATACTTAGCTAATTGTCCTTCAAAATGACATAATTAGCTTACTTAGGTAAAAAAATCATAAGAACCTTGGTTAGCTCCTTAAAATGACTACATTAGCTCCAAAATTGCATAATAAGCTCATAATGGCCTATTTAATAAACAAATGACCTATACTTACCTAACTATCCTCCAAAATGACATAATTAGCTCCAAAAAGGCATAATTAGCTAATTAAGCTCCAAGAAGAGGAAAAGAGGAGAAGAAAGAGGAAACATGAAAAGAAGGAAGAAGAAAAAGAAGAGAAGAACAAGGAGAAGGAGAAGAAGGAGAAGGAGCTAGCCCTCCTTCTTCTTCTCTCGTCCTTTTCCTTCATCTTTTGTTTTTCTTCTCCTCTTCATGCTCCTTATCCTTCTCCTCCTCCTCCTTATCCTTCTTTTTCTTCTCCTTCTTCTTCTCTTATTGCTTCTTCTCTTTCTTCTTCTACATAGCTTATTTTCCCCAACATAGACATACTTAGCGAATTATCCTCCAAAATGACACAATTAGCTTAGTTAGGTAAAAACATCATAAGAACCTTGGTTAGCTCATTAAAATGACTAATTTAGCTCCAAAATGACATAATAAGCTCATAATGGCCTATTTAATAAAAAATGACCTATACTTACCTAATTAACCTCCAAAATGACATAATTAGCTCCAAAAAGGCATAATTAGCTAATTTAGCTCGAAGAAGAAGACAAGAGGAGAAGAAAGAGGAAAAATGAAAAGAAGGAAGAAGAAGAAGGAGAAGGAGCTAGCCCTCCTTCTTCTTCTCTCCTCCTTCTTTTCCTTCTTTTCTTCTTCTTCTCCTCTTCCTTCTCCTTCTACTTCTCCTCCTCCTCCTCCTCCTCCTTCTTTTACTTCTCCTTCTTCTTCTCTTCTAGCTTCTTCTCTTTCTTCTTTTACATAGCTTATTTTCCCCAACATAGACATACTTAGCTAATTGTCCTCCAAAATGACATAATTAGCTTAGTTAGGTAAAAACATCATAAGAACCTTGGTTAGCTCATTAAAATGACTAATTTAGCTCCAAAATGACATAATAAGCTCATAATGGCCTATTTAATAAAATAAATTACCTATAATGACCTAATTATCCTCCAAAATGACATAATTAGCTCCAAAAAGGCATAGTTAGCTAATTTAGCTCGAAGAAGAGGACGAGAGGAGAAGAAAGAGGAAAAATGAAAAGAAGGAAGAAGAAGAAGAGAAGAAGAAGGAGAAGGAGAAGGACAAGGAGCTAGCCCTCCTTCTTTTTCTCTCCTCCTTCTTTTGCTTCTTCTTCTTCTCCTTCTTCTTTTATTCTTCTTCTCCTCATCCTTCTCCTTCTCCTTCTCCTTCTCCTTCTCCTCCTCCTCCTCCTTCTTTTACTTCTCCTTCTTCTTCTCTTCTTGCTTCTTCTCTTTCTCTTCTTCTACGTAGCTTAGACTCATCCAACAAAGACTAAATTGACTAATTATCCTACAAAATGACATACTTAGCTTAGTTAGGTGAAAACATCATAAGAACCTTTGTTAGCTCATTAAAATGACTAATTTAGCTCCAAAATGAAATAATAAGGTCAAAATGGCATAAGAACCTTGGTTAGCTCATGAATATTATATACTTGGCTTGGCTTCCACCTAAATGACATAATTAGCAAATTTAGCTCCAAAATGCCTTAATAATCATAGTTGGCACAAAAATGACATATTTTACACAAGTTAGCTCTAGAATGGCTTATACTTAGCTTGGCTTCCACCTAAATGACATAATTAGCTTACTTAGCTCCAAGATGGCCTATTTAATATAAAATGACCTATACTTTGCTAATTATCCTCCAAAATGACATAATTAGCTCCAAAAAGACATAATTAGCTAATTTAGCCCGAAGAAGAGGACAAGAGGAGAAGAAAGAGGAAAAATGAAAACAAGGAAGAAGAAGAACAAGAGAAGAAGAAGAGAAGAAGAAGGAGAAGGAGAAGGAGGAATAAGAAGGAGAAGGAGGAGAGAAGCTCCTTCTCCTTCTTCTCTTCCTTCTCCTTCTTCTTGTCCTTCTTCTTATCTTCTTCTTATCCTCTTCCTTCTCCTTCTCCTCCTCCTTCTCCTCCTCCTCCTCCTTCTTATTCTCTTTCTTCTCCTTCTTCTTCTCTTCTTGCTTCTTGTCTTCTTTCTTCTTCTCTTTCTTCTTCTACCTAGCTTATTTTCCACAACAAAGACGTACTTAGCTAATTATCCTCCAAAATAACATAATTAGCTTAGTTAGGTAAAAACATCATAAGAACCTTGGTTAGCTCATTAAAATGACTAATTTAGTTCCAAAATGACATAATAAGGTCAAAATGGATTAATAATCATAGTTGGCTACAAAATGACATATTTTATCCAAGTTAGCTCTAGAATGACCTATACTTAGCTAAGTTCTCTCCTAAATGAAATAATAATGCTATGTAGCTCCAACATGACCTATTCCACCTAACTTAGCTATTAAATGGCCTATACTTAGCTAAGTTCTCCCCGAAATAACCTATCCTTCTCTTCTTCATTTAGTATTCTTCTTCTAACTTTCTTATTTGTCATCTTGCAGATTACATTTAGTTCACGGGAAGCTTGGATTATATTCGTGGAATGCTTGTATATGATTTCTTGTACCATGGCTTCACAGAAGCTTGTATTGATACTATTGTAGTATATGGATATGTATGAAACTTTGTATGCATGGATTAAACTGGTGTAATATATGGTTTGGTACGGATGCAACTAGCATAATATGTATGTACTATGGATGAAAGTTATTTTAATATGGTTACGAGTACGGAAACAAATTTATTTCTAACAAATATATATATATATATATATATATATATATCCTGATTATTGTGAAAATTCCTGGATATAATAGAAAATAAAATAAACACGGGCTGTTTTGAGCCTTTACCGTCCGCCCACCGATGGCAAAGGCCATTGGGCTGACGGCAAAGGGGGGAGGCCTAACGGCAAAGGTGGGAGGGGCTGGGTGCAAAGGTGGAGGGAGAGAGGGGCTAGGTGCCCCTTTTGCCGTTGGCCTCAAACATGGCTGACGGCAAAGAGAGGAGGGCAGACGACAAAGGGGGGAGGGCTGACGGCAAAGGTGGGAGGGAGAGAGGGGCTGGGTGCCCCCCTTTGTCGTTGGCCTCAAACATGGCTGACTGCAAAGAGGGTAGGATAGACGGCAAAGAGGAGAAGCCTGCTGTTAGCACTTGACGGGAGCGTCTGTGGATCTATCGTCCCATTTTATTTGCCGTCTGCCCCCTCATGGCAAATATTCTTTGTCGTCGGCCTTACAAAAGCAGATGGCAAATAACCTCTTCACCGGACAGTTTTTTGTCATCTAGTTTGCCGTCAGCTGATGGACAGCAAAGCCTTTGTCCTCGGGTGTTGCCCCCTTTGCCGTCGTTCCCCCCCCCCCTTTGCCGTCAGTCATGGCAGACGGGAAATTCTCAGATTCCTGTAGTTAACAACAAGAACAAGAACAACAACCACATCAACAAAAATGACCACCACAATAACAACAACGACGACGACGACGACAATGAAAATTGCTACAACAAAAATAAAAATAATTGTAACAACAACAACAACAACCACCACCACCACCACCACCACCACCACAACAACAACAACAAAACAACAACGACGACGACGACAACGACTACCACGACGACGACGATGACGATGACGACGACGACAACACCAACGACAACAACAATGATGATAACAACGACAACAACGACAACTGCGATACAACAACAACAACAACGACAACAATGACAACAACAGCAAGGACGACGACGACAACAACGACAACAATGACAATAACATCCACAACGACAATAGAGACTACAAAGACAACATCGACAACAATGACAAA
>NC_058521.1:299735598-299745598 GCF_904849725.1 Hordeum vulgare subsp. vulgare | reverse complement strand
ACGGAATGAGCGTCACAAATTATCACTTTTGTCAAAAAAACAACGACAACCACCACCACCACAACAACAACAACGACGATGACAACGATGATGATGACGATGACAACAACGATGATGACGATGTTGACGACAACGACAGCGACGACTACAATAACAAGAACAACAACCACCACAACAATGACAACCACCCGAACAACAACATCCACAACAACAACGACAACAACAACAACAACAACAACAACAACAACAACAACAACAACAACAATAGCAACAACAACAACCACAAGAATAACAATAACAACAACACGAAAAACAACAACGACGATGAGGACAATTACGACAACAACGACAATGACGGGAACAACAACAACATCGACGACAACAAAAACAATAAAAACAACAACAACAAGAACAACAACAACAACAACAACAAGAACAACAACAACAACAACGAGAACAATAACAACAAAAACAACAACGATAACAATGACGCTGACGCCGCCGCCGACACGGGCAACAACTATGACGACGCCGACGATGACAACAACAACGACAACAACCACAATGACCAGAACAACGACCACAACAACAGCGACGACAACAGCGACCACAACGAGAACAATGACATCAACGACAACAACGACAACAACAAATACAACGAAGATGACGACAATGACGAGGATGACGACAAAAACCACAACAACAACCACCACCACCACAACAACAACCACAACAATAAAACAATGACAACAACAATAACAACAACAATAACAACAACCACAACAGAACCAACAACAGCAACGACGCGACAACGACAACGATGATGACGACAATGACGAAAACAACCACGACGACGATGACCATGATAAAGATGACAACAACAACGATGGGGATGATGATGGCGACGACAACAATAACAGTGACAACAAAAACAATAGCAACAACCACAACAAAAAAACAACGATGACGACGACGACGTTGACGAAAACCACAATGGCAACAAACACCACCACCACCACAACAACAACAACAACAACAACAACCATAGCAACAACAACAACAACAACAACGATGACGACGACGATGATGATAACGACAACGATGACAACAACGACAACGACGAAAACGAACAGAACATCGCCACATACGACAACAAAAACAACAATAACAACAACAAGATCAACAACGACAACATCGACAACAATGGCAACAGCAACAACAAGGACAGAAACAACAACGACAAGGACGACAACAACGACAACAACAACCACAACGACAACAGAGACAACAACGACAACAATGACAACAAAAACAACAACAACAACAACAACAACAACAACAACAACAACGACGACGACGACGACGACCACGACAACAACAAGAACGACAAAAACAACAAGAATGAGAAGAAGAACAACAACAATAGCAAGAACAACAATGATGACGACGATGACGACGACGATGACAATGACGATGAAAATGATGACGACGACGATGATGACAATGATGATTACGACGACGACGAAGACAACAACAACAACAACAACATCAACAACAACAATAAATATAAAAACAAAAACAACAACAAAAACAACAATGACGACGACGACGATGACGACAACAATGACAGCAACAACAACATAACCAACATGTAGCAACCCGACTCAAAACGAGTCAAGCCTCTGTGTATCCGTGCCATCCCTGGATAAGTATGCTGGAACACAATACATCAATGTATATATCAAAGTGCAATTACATGTAAATAACGTTAAATTGATATATACCTCAAAATCTCAGTGGAAACAGTCAAAGGGAGTGGAGTCCCAAATAACACCAATGGCACGTTGAGTGCGGACCGTAATCCTGAATCATAATGTTACTCGTCGAAGAAAGTATCTGCAACCTAAGACATTGTAGCCGTGTAGGTCAGCATATTGAATATGCCTGCAAGTCACAAAAAGAGAGGGGTAAAAATATCATCTATACTATATGCATATATGGCAGGTGGGGTTGTAAGTTTAAGTGGAAAGGAAAGTTTTCTCCTACAACAAGAGAGGGTCTAAAAGCAAAATATTACTACGTTGTTGGTTGTTAATGAGGTGGTTATGCCAACCAATTCTCGTACCCAAGTTGTCCATAATACCCACATCAATATTATTATTTGTGTTGAGAATTCCTGATAACTTCAGTTCCTTCGGCTCACATTGTCCATGAACATGGACGTGGCTAATCGATTAGGTTTGAGTACTCTGCAGAGTTTTGCACACATTCCCCATAAGATTTGATCGCCTCCATGTATGTCCTTGCACTTCAGGGTGTTTGAAGACCGGATGATCAAAACATGGTTTTCAACGGGTTCCTCTGATCATCTGTTGGTGCCTATCCAATCCTACCGTTCTTCTACATCTCGTAGCACCGCCTGTCAAGAGTTGCCGCATTGTCCAACCAAGCCAGACCCCATAATGACTTGTGGCTGTGCAGGTAAGTCTTGGGTCTTGAAAATATCCGTCCATCTCTTTGAGCCTGGGTGAAGCTTTCCGCAAGATGTCATGGCGCTTCCCCATGCATCCCGGGTCGTCCACTGGTTTCCCCAGGGAGCCCATCTAAACCGTCCTTCACCCAGAGGTATATTTCGTTATGAGGTCTTGCAAGTCTTGGAGTCTTCAGGTCATGATTATTAAGTTCTCACAACACTCATGGTAAACACTAAACCAAAAGCCTGTCAACTAGGAGCATAGCATAATAACGTCCCGTCAAAAGTAACAAGGGGGTGGGTGCCTACCACATGATACTACATCAAGATCCAAAATTTCCAAGTACCTACTTTGCATGCAATTGGGTGAAGAAAGGTAGAACTACAATGCATATAAAACATAGGTAATAATATGATCAACGTGACTTGCCTGGTGAGGTTGATGAAGAAGAATTATCGTTCTCAGGAAATACGTGATAGAACTATTCGTCACTCTCCGATGAAATCTATATAATCAAACATAGTATTCACATAAGCACTCACACTATCAATCATTCTAGCAATCAAATAACAAACTATAATAAAATTTGGTGCAATCAAAACAATAAGAAAAATCGAAAAGAATTCAAAGGAAATTTCAAACAAATCTAGGGAGTATTCTACTATATCAAACACTAAATAGTTTTTGTACTAACCGAAAATAAAACACTAAAATAGCAAGGAATAAAATATAAATTTAACTAAGATAAAATAAAGTATTTTTCGTAAAACTATTTGAAAGTATTTTCAAATGGGAGTAAACTAGTAGGGAAAATCAATTGCAAATTATTAGAGAACTAGAATTGATTTCATGATAACAAATAAAAATAAAATTTTGTTTTTGTTAAAACCTACTGTTCACTAACAGAAAACAAAATAAAATCTTTAACACCTAAACACTATAGCACCAAGTGAAGAAATTCACTTAACATAACCAAAACAGAATCTGTTTTTGGTAAAACCCCAAGTAAAAATATTTCAAAAAATTGAAAGTTAAACTAAGGAAAGATATGATCACTAGCAAAGAGCAGCATAAATAATTAAATTAAAAGCAATTTTTAAACTCCGAGAATAAGCAAAACAAGATTTCAACTAAATCTGTTCTAATTCAAATTTTTAAATTTCAAACATAGGAAAATAATATGTTTTCGGAAACTACAGGAAAATTGTGATCTACTGCAAAAAGAATCAACTTCATCGGACTTCTAGATTAAAAGATATAAGGGAAACAAAATTGGAACTGGTTCTGTTTTAGAAACAAAAACTGAAAGAGCTAAAAACGAAAAAGTAACATGGCGGATCCTGATTGGTTGTCGGGTGAGCACGTTTTTAGGTATCTAGAGGGCGGCCGCAAAATAACCAAACCGTGTCGGCTAACTAACTAAATAAAAATAAACCATCGGTTCATTTAAAAGAACCGAAGAGCTATCCCCTCTCTAATCTACACCGTCTATTAGAGATCTAAGGGTGGGAGGAAAATAAGAGAGAGAGAGAGGAAGAACTTACCGTGCTCCAGGAAGAAGAACGACGGCTCTTGTCAGGCGGACGTGAAGCTGGCGGGGAGGGCACTCCCGCGAGGAAGAACGACGGCGGAGGGAGGCAGCGGCCGGCGGGGAAAGGCCTCGGTGAGGAGGGGCGTTCCCAGGGGCGACGGGGGCGGCTCCTGGGCGACAGGGGCGCTTTCTGGAGAGCTCCTGTGCTTCGTTCCAGACATGGAAGTCCGGCGAGTGGGGGTGGTGGCGTAGGGCGAGGAATCAGAGATGTTTTAGGGGAATGGAAAGAGGAGAGGGAGGGGGTTCTTAAAGGGGGCTCGGGAGGCGCCGAGATGGAAGGACGAGGGAGATCGGGAAGGTAGAGATTCCCTGTCTCCATGGCTAAGGAAGATCCTCGGAGGAGGGTGAACATGAGGAAGAAGAAGATCTTGTTGGGCCAGTTTTTGGAAACCTCGTAATAGGCCAGCTCTATTTCCATTTAAAAGAGATATCTTTCCTATTTTCAAAAACAGGAAAGTAAATGATTAAAAATGAAACCAAATAAATTCAGAATAAATAGTTTTTATATACTACAATTCTTACAAAAATAAAATCTAAATGATGGACATTTTTCCACGGCCAAAATAAAAACTAAAAAAAATCTGTTTCAGAAAATCTCTAAATCCTTTATTTCTTTTTGCAAATATTTTCTCAAATAAATCTCTTCTTTCATGGCTCAAATAATTCAAAGAATATACCCGAGTTTTGGAGGGTCATGTTCCTCCTCTCTTTTCTCTTGTTTGACAAAGTATTGTTCCCGGCATTCCGTGAGTGAAGAAGAAACAAAATGCAAAGCAAAATTGAAAGGAATTCCAATGCCACCTTGATTCAAATTCTTTATAGTGGAAATAGTCAAGCTATCTCCTCTCGCTGGTTTTAAAAAGATGAAACTGAATTCGCAGGAAACGGGGAAAGTCATTTTATTCCCTCTCATTCAAATTTTTTTTAAATGTTTCAAACTTCACTCAAGTTTCAATCACTCAAGCAAACAAACAAACAATCTAATAATTATATTAACATTCCAAAATTTTGGATGTTACAAACCTACCACACTTAAAATGAATCTCGTCCTCGAGATTCGAAGAGGCTGGAAAGATAGGTTAGGGTTTGGGGGTCTTCTAACAAATCGAATCTCCTGCAAAGTGGGATGCTACCACACTTAAAATGAGGATTACTGGTCCCTCAAAATGTTTTAACAATCATGTCTGGTTTTGGCATCTGACTCCTCACTTTCTTCATACTAACTCCTTTGATGATGCTCTTCCGTTATATTCATAACGTTTTCCATGAAAATCGAGTGCTCTTTTGTTGTTATAAGCTTGTTCCGTCACTAAGTCTTCTTTACTAACAGTCTCGTGATCATTCTAAATAACCTATCGATGATTCTCATGGTGGTCTACCATTTGTGGTTATCCTGCAGAGAGAGGGGTCTTGGTTTCATCCTCACCATAAAGTTTCCTACGCGTGCCAACAAATGCCATGTACATGGGGCTTTCATCATACCATTCTAAGGATTAAACAAAATCTTCAAAGAACATTGTCTTTCACTATGGGGAATTCTCTCAGATTTACCATTCCGAATAGCAAGAGAATGATAATAGTAAGTCGTCATGGTGGCCAAGCCATGTCGCACTGAAATCATTACCTTGTATAAGGCTTAGTGAATCTCGTATTCTAACACTTGGGCATCCTCACAAGCATTGCAGAATTTCTCTTGTCCATGAACAAAGTTCGGATAATCCATTGGTTCTGCAAGCTGAACAAAACATCTATCGTATCTTCACAACTCTTAGGGTTTCGTATGCTCCTAAGAAAATGTTTGATGATCCATCATAGCTTCTTCGAAGTTTCTTTCTTCATAAAGGTAGTACTTGATCCTTATTAGTCCCGGGGTCTTTGGGTTGCAGGCATACTTGGAATTACTCTGCCTTTAAATCCTATAGTGTTTCATTCCATCATACTCTTGGGGTAACCATCATATAATAAAATCCTTAGACTTATTTTGGGTACACACTCCACTCCCTGGGATACTTTCTTTTTTCCATTGGTGTGTTTTCCATTAAAAGGTATTAGTTCATCCAAAAATCATATTCATTTCACAATCAATCCTTTATTACATCCTTAATTTCTTCTCAAAACTCCAAATTCAAAAAAGTAACTTTATTACAAATGCTGCCATCCACATTGTTCGGTATGGTCAAGCATTTCTGCCAACTTTATTCATTTGTCTCCCTTGGAGATACATTAGTTCCACTGGAACTTTCCGATGGGCTCCTTGAAATCATCCATATTTTGCTTTCTCATGCTGGCCATGAGCTTCATCTCCATCATCTCCACATGCACTTCACTCAGGTATTCCTGGGTATGACGGAGTCTTGCTTCAAGTATTTCTCCAATCCGACATATGGCTTCCATGGCAGCTTCACGAGTAGCATCAAATAAGGTTGCTCGTGGTACGCGTGAAATGAAAAAGTATTGGCCCATAGTCATTGCACAAACTCCTTTCACATGGTGGAGGTGTACTTCCACATACCAAAGTTCCACTCCATTTTCCATGAACGGGTAGAGTTTGTAGACTGCATCTCCTTCAAGATGAATGTGCTTCATCTTGTCCTTCAGGATTTTCGGCAATCATGATCACTAGTCAGGGTCATGATCGTTTCTGGGCCCTTAAGGAATGACTCGTAGAGGGTTGTCATCTACAGGTGTCAGAAAATAGGTACTCAGAGGAATGTATGCGTCTCCTTGGTAAGAATGGTACATTCCTACTTAGTAGATCATGTGTGTTTACCGCTTACTACCACACTTAAAATGAATTATACTCATGCCTGCATAGACCATATTTTCTCATATCCTCATAAATGTTTAGAGATCTTTGTTTGTAGAGAAACAACGTATACAGTTTCAACATAGGTAATCATGACACAATAAATTTTATTGATTCGTGAAGTTATTACAATCTCAGGGACTTGTGTTACAAAAATTCAACTCCATGATCCCATGAAAAACAAGAGTGCTTCAGGTTACACTTATTGCTACTGTCCAAACTTAACTACTCCATTTTAGCTTTCTTCCCATGTGGACAATCACTAGCATAATGTCATGCTTCCTTTCAACGAAAGCAAAGGAGTTCGGACAAGTCTCGAGGCTTCTTAGTGTTGGCTTTTGCTCCTTGGGTTTCCTGCTTCCGTCCTGGGCAGATATTGATGTAGTGGCCCAACTCCTTACACTTGAAACATCTGATATGACTCAGGTCCTTAGGTGTCGGGATTTGACTCTGGCTGTTGTATTTTATCTTCTTTCCGGACTCCTTTATTTTGGCCAGTTCTTCTATTTCAAGTGGATCAAACTCTACTTTTTCCGTCGGGAAGTTTCCCAGATACTCTTGGTTTTTCTTCATACACTCCTGTGAAAAATGTCCTTCCTCTCCACATGAGTAACAGGCATTGGTGAAAAATCTGGTTAGGCTCTGTCCATTAGGGTCTCCAATATTTTCCTTGATCACATGTTCTTCTAAAATATTCTTCGTGAGTGTTTCCTCCATTGCGTCTTTCTGCTGCTTGACAACTTGTTGCACCTTGGGGTAAATGTAACACTGGGCTGGGTAGTGGGTGGTTCCTTCACACAATAAACTAAGTCACCTAACTAGTTGGGCATTCCTCCGCTGGGTGATTCTCTTCACAATGAGTGCATCCATCCTTGTGTTCCTCCTAGGTGTATCCTATTTCTCCACAGATCTTGTATGCACAAGTCTTCTTCTTCCGATTATCATAGCACTTCTGAATTAGGCGGGATCTTAACAGAGTCTTCTTGAATTCGTCCCAAGTTTCTGCTCCACTATATCCTTGTATGGCATGATGAATTTTCCACCACGTAGCAGCACTTTTCGTAAAGTACTGAAGAGCATGTTCCACTTCATACTTCCTTGAAATCAAATTGCTCCCGAAGTGGTTCTCGATGTTCTGAATCCATATTTCAGCCTCCAGCTGGGTCATTGGTCCAGAGACTACAAGTCCAGCTTCATACGCCATCTATTGGGTCCAAAGTTTTTGGGATGAGATGGGTAAGAGAGAGAGGGATAGAGGGATATACACAAAATACAAACAATATTTTTTGAGAATAGGATTTATTTGTGGCTGTCGGAAAACACACACAAAGGACGGCTCACAAATCATCGTCTCTAACGTGGGTATGTAACAGGGGTTTGTACTTCTAATGGCCATATAAATATTGGAAACACATTAGGGTCTTGGAGTTCTTCGGGTCTTGAGAGTCTTCAATTGGTGTTTATTCAATTCTTCAATTGCATGGTGAAATCTTCTTTACTTTGAAGTAGAACTCCGTTGATTCTTCATGTGTTCAAAGGGGAAAACGTATTGTCTAAATATTTGAGGTGAGAGAGAACATTCGATGAAATCAGAAGGGATGAGTTGTAAAGGATGTTCTTGGAAATAAATTTTTAGAGAGATCCTTTCCTAAGGGATTTCCAGTTTCTAGGGTCACGTCCTACAGTCAACATGTGCTCTGATACCATACCTGTAGCGACCCTACTCAAAACGAGTCAAGCCTGTTTGTTTCTGTGCCATCCCTGGATCCGTATGCTGGCACACAAAGTACATCAATGTATATATCAAAGTGCAACCACATGTAAATAACGTTGAATTGATATATACCTCAAAATCTCAGCGGAAACGGTCAAAGGGAGTGGAGTCCCAAATAACACCGACAACAGGTTGAGTGCGGACCGTAACCCTGAATCGTACTCTTACTCGTCGAAGAAAGTATCTGCAACATAAGATGTTACAGCCGTGTAGGTCCGCATATTGAATATGCCGGCAAGTCACAAAAATAGAGGTGTAAAAATATCATCTATACTATATGCATATATGGCAGGTGGGGCTGTATGTTTTAGCGGAAAGCAAAGTATTCTCCTACAACAAGAGAGGGGCTAAAAGCAAAATATTACTACGTTGTTGGTTGTTAATGAGATGGTTCCGCCAACCAATTATCGTACCCAAGTTGTCCATAATACCCACATCAATATTATTATTTGTGTTGAGAATTCTTGATAACTTCAGTTCCTTCGGCTAAGGTTGTCCATGGCCGTGGACACGGCTAATCGATTAGGTTTGAATACTCTGCAGAGTTTTGCACACGTTCCCCACAAGATTTTATCGCCTCCGTGTATGTCTTCGCACTTCACGGTGTTCGAAAACCGGATGATCAAAACATGGTCTTTCAACGGGTTCCTCTGATCCTCTGTCGGTGCCCATCCAATCCTACCATTCTTCTACATCTCGTAGCACCGCCTGTCCAGAGTCGCCGCGTAGTCCAACCAAGCCAGAGCCCATAATCACTTGTGGCTGTGCAGGTAAGCCTGGGGTCTTGAAAATATCCGTCCATCTCTTTGAGCCTGGGTGAAGCTTTCCGCAAGATGTCATGGCGCTTCCCCATGCATCTCGGGTCCTCCACTGGTTTCTCCAGGGAGCCCTTCTAAACCGTCCTCACCCAGAGCTATATTTCGTTCTGAGGTCTTGCAGGTCTTGGAGTCTTCAGGTCTTGATTGTTAAGTTCTCAAAACACTCATGGTAAACACTCAACCAAAACCCCGTCTACTAGGAGCATAGCATAATAACGTCCCGGCCAAAGTAACAAGGGGGTGGGTGCCTACCACGTGATCCTACATCAAGATCCCAAATTTCCAAGTACATACTTTGCATGCAATTGGGTGAAGAAAGGTAAAACTACAATGCATATAAAACATAGGTAATAATATGATCAACGTGACTTGCCTGGTGAGGTTGATGAAGAAGAATTATCGTTCTCGGGAAATACGTGATAGAACTATTCGTCACTCTCTGATGAAATCTATATAATCAAACATAGTACTCACATAAGCACTCACACTAGAAATCATTCTAGCAATCAAGTAACCAACTACTATAAAATTTGATGC